>NW_027279813.1:0-248388 GCF_046629955.1 Centroberyx affinis
AACTCAGGCTCAATGCTCAGTTTGCCAACAGACTGCATGCTCAAACACACATACACACACACACACACACACACACACACACACATGCATATACGCAAACAAAAAAGACACACGCATATGCAGAAAAATAAACATACACACGGATGCAGGCATAGACATGCACACTTAGAAATGCACAAAAATGTGCAAACACACATGTATGCTGCATGTGGAATTGCCCCCTCCACACACACACACACTCACACACACACACACACACACACACACACACACACGCACAGAAGAACCAAATACACACAAACAAACTAACAAACACACAGAAATGCAGGCATGGACACACTCAGAAATGCATGTATGCTCATGTGGCCCCACACATGCTCACTGTAACATATTCAATCTCTTGCTTGCTCTCTCAAACCACACACACACACACACACACACACACGCACACACCACACACACACACATTGATTGACCTGACCTTTGTTAATGTCACCGCTGCCCTATTCCTAGTCCTCCTGGGCCGCCTCTGATTGGCTCATGTCGCTGTTACGCTCCGATAGGCCGAAAGGTTTAAAGATAACCTGCCTATTTTCTAGGGACGAGAGAGGGGGAGAGAGAGAGAGAGAGAGAAACTAGGTGCATTTAAAGGAGGCGAAACAGAGAGGAAGAGGAGAGAAAGAGATCTGTGAGGTGAATTGATGTATGGGTCAATGAAAAGAGGGTGAGAAGGTGAACATGTTTGGCAGTCTCAACACACACACACACACACACACACACACACACACACACACACATCATCCAAGGTGTTTATGGATATTAAGCCCATAAACAAAATCTCCATGTATGCCAAAGTGATTGATGTGTGTCTGTGAGTGAGAATGACTGTAAATACATATTTGTGTGTGTGCATTTGTGCATGAGTGTGTGTTTTTGGAAGTGTTGTGCAACTTTGTGTGTGTGTGTGTGTGTGTGTGTGTGTGTGTGTGTGTGTGGACATCCATTGTGTGTCGGCATCAAAGCAGTATTCCCTATTTGGTCCTAATCTCACCTATTCATCTCTCTCTCTCTCTCCCTCTCTCTCTCTCTCATCTCTGCCTTTCTCTCCACTCGTTCAAGCCTGGTTCATGCTTCATGTCACTGTCATTCCAGTAACTCAAAATCTATATATTCACATTTATTTGCATCATTACGGTAGCCTGAAGTGATGTGAAGAATGATTTGAGTAGGAGGCTTGATGAACGTTGGCTAGTTACTTTATTCTCTACAAGGTATACCAGAACCACCACAGTTCACCACAATTGAAAATTTTGCAGCTGTAGACTAGCCTACTTAGCCAATCAAAACCTTTAGCACTGGTGAGTGTAGAACCATAGAGTTCCGATCATTATGCACCTAGTAAACAAAAGGATTGTTAATTAGAGTACTCTTGTAGTGTCATAAATTGTGCAGGTTTCAGTATTTTCAGTTTTTTGTCTGTCCTGCCAATTTAAAAGGCCCAAAAGAAAGGCCTTGAAGTTGTTCCTGATGGCCCGGGCAGTTCCTGGATAGGTACCCTGGATCAAAAGACATTGTTGGACCTCCGTAGATCACTAGAGTTTGGTGGTGTACACCTTGCAGGATCAGTCTAAGCTCGAAAATTATGAAAGGCGATGCCCCACTTTCTCCGGGGAGCATTCATGTGGCTGTCCAAGGATTCTCTATGCGGCAGACAAAATGCCAAAACCATTGTCAATGACACTCTAAGTGTTCTCACCTTCTGTCAGTTTGGACCCTATGGAAAAAGTTGACAAGCAAACAAAGAAACAAATGTTCATTAGTGTTAACTTGACCACTTAGTGAGATTCCTTTAAGACTAGCTTCACCTTTAAGTATTCCAACACAAATAACATTGCACTGAGAGTCGGAACAACTTTCAAGTGAAATTAGGCATTTAACAAATGACCTAATTAAATTAAAACATACCTGGATAGAATCACATGAGGTGCACACACAGTGGAAAGGCAGGGTCTCCCACATATACAACTGGCCTGGTAGTCGTGGTGCCAGGCAGGACTTCAGGTGGTGGCAGTTCCTCTTTTCCACTGAGGTGTGCTCCAAACTCGCTCTCCTGGAACACACCTCCATCACTCTTGACGGCCGTGGGTCCCTGCATCAACCGTCCGTAGTTCGCATCACATACTGCCATATGAGAATAATGGAACATGTCCCTTTGTAATTGTGAAAGTCACGTCCTGATCCTTGGGGTGCTTTTATTTGTACGGGGTTTTCCATCAATGCTGCTGAGGCAATTCAGTAAGTTCCAAAGAAGTCACTCCAGAAGTCACTGGCCATGTCCTTTCACTACCGAGTCCCAGTTGGGGAACTGGTCTTTCAAAGCCTGCCAAAGGACATTGCTTATAGCATATAGCTCAAAGCTATACTTTGCTGCAGGCACCTGAATGCAAACATCCTCAGAGTTACAGCCAAGCTCTTAGCCAAATCCACCCGTGTGTCTTTGGATGTTAAATGTAGGGGAGGATTTGAATTTGATCCAATAAACTGTCATAATTAGCAGACATTTAGCAGTAGCAAAAATGTATCTCTTCATCCAATCTTCCATGCAATTGTCTTACAAGCAATCTCGGAACCCGTCGTCTATCGGTCTGACGACGATTAGACTCTGGGGGCGACAGCCAATATTTCGGGGTTTCAGGTGTAGCCAATGGAGTTGGAGTTGAGTACAATATACACAAACATTGATACTTTTTGTAGGTGTTTTAGGTCCAGACGACAATTCGGCTAATCTCTATAAACAGATATCTGCATATGAGACGTCGTCTCTCAACTCAAACTCCATTCTCGCGTCTCAAGTTGCTAATCGGACTGTAAACAATGACCGGCGCACGGAAGAGGAAGTCTTGGCCCGGCTGTCCGCTGGCTACACCGGAAACCCCGAAATATTGGCCGTCGCCCCCAGAGTCTAATCGTCGTCAGACCGATAGACGATGGGTTCCGAGATTGTCTTACAAGCAAACTGAAATCACCCTGTTGCCTCTTTGCCCTAGCTATTCCAAGGATGTGCTGACCATCGTCTTTTTCCGCTTTTGAGTAGACTTGATTTGAGGTTTGGATAGCTGAATTTTCCTACAGTGCCACCGCAGTACTAGAGTCTTGAGGTGCGAAGTTGTAATGAAGACGCAAGAAGCATGAACGCCATGGTACGCACATGGCAAGTTTGCGTTTCACGTCACAAAGAAAGCATGAACCAGGCTTTAAGGTGCTTTCAGACGGGCCAGCAGATGTTTGCTAAATAAGTGCTCCAGGGCAGTTATGCTAGCGTAGGGAGAAAGCTATCAAAGAAGCTATCATACACATATTTGACTGCTAAATCCATTTCTTTGCAACGCTAAAAATGTATGAACACAAAGATTATGCAGTCGCAGATGTTGCTTTTATCGTACAAGCGTAGGTTACGTACAAAAACATTTGTTTAGCTTGCTAACGTGCTACTTGTTTGTATGCTAAGTTGCTAGCAAGCTAGCAGTCACCGTAATGAATGTTTTACTGGGAAGTGACGTCAATGCACCTTGCTAAACCCTTGCTAAAATTGGATTGAGTGTGAGATGAAGTGGCAGTGGATTTTACTTGGAAAAGACGAACCGTTTTCATCTTTCTTTCCCTCCCCGTCACAGCTGAGCCGGTTTCTCTGGCTGCGAGCGCCTAGTCTGGTGGATTTACCAGCAAATATCCATCACAGTCTCATTTTAAGTGAATGGCAACTAGTGACTCAGGCTGAAAGCACCTTTACCCTCCTCTTCCTCTCCCTCTGGCTTTCTCTTATAAGGGGGGGCGAAGGGCATTAGGAAGATAAAAAAGATGAAGGGAAGGGCAGAGTGAGGAGGGCTGGAGGGATGGATGGAAGGCGAAAGTTAAGTTATTAATTTTAAGCATGAACACGCACACATACACACACTCATCATTTACCAAGGTGTTTGGTATTAAGCCTCCAACACTAATGTCCATATGAATGATTGATAAGTGTTCATATGTGTGTGTGTGTGTGTGTGTGTGTGTGTGTGTGTGTGTGTGTGTGTGTGTGTGTATGTGTGTGTGTCAGAACCCACATTCCACTGTGTGCAAGTAAATTGGTGTATGCACATGTGTGTGTGTGGGCATTCATTGTTATGGCGTGACACAGCCAGTCACCTCTCTCTCTCTCTCTGTCTAATCTTACCCATACATCTTTCCTCTCTCTCTCTCTCTCTCTCTCTCTCTCTCTCTCATCCATCTGATGAGGAGGGCAGACATTACGGCTCAGGGTGATCATCACATTTTATCACAACACATGGGGTAGGAAGGAAATTACTATCACTCACATTGTATGTCTGAATGAGAGCGAGAGAGAGAGGGAGACAGAGAGAGCGAGAGAGAGAGAGGGTGTGCTTGTGTGTGTGTGAGAATGTGCTCACTACATTTCATCACATTGCAATTGTGGAGGACAGACAATTCTCCAATACTGATACAGTGTTGTGGTAACGCATTACAGTAATATTACTTTTTCTCAGTAATTCGTAGTGTAGTTGAATGGTAAAAAAAAAAACGAAATCCCATCCATATCCCCCAGTTCATCTTAATTGGTTATTTGATTTCATCGAGCAAAAAGATAACAAGAACATTGGACATAAACACTGTTATGACCAAAAAAAAGTAATGGAAGTATAGCTGCTGCACAGCAGTGAGTCGGGGCCGGGCGTTTTGAGGAGGTAGAGGAAGAATATGAAGAAGGAGGAAGAGGAAGAAGAGGAGGAGGAAGAGGAAAAATAGGAAGAGGAGGAAGACAAATGAGAAATACATGAGGGTCCATCAGCAGACCTGTCCGGACCAAAATTATCATTAAACCTTGAAGTATCTTTGAAATCATAAGTCTCTAATCCACACAGCATGATGCATGAGTAGACATAAGCATGTTCATTTGAGATACAATTCTGAAATTTTGTACACTTCATCCTACCATGACTGGAAAATTTTGTCATTTATTTTCATCAACATTGGATATTCGTTTAGTGAGAATTTGCAGTAGCTGTTTACAGTACTTTACAGTAAAAGATTGTGATGCACTGTGGGCTCAAATTTTGATAATTCAAAAATCTGGGTGGATCGTTTTCCAAGTCTTTGGAAAATTATTAATCTATTTTTTTTTCAGGTTGCGGATCGGGTTCAGGTCGTGTTTTATGTGTATGAAAATGGGTCGGGCCGGTTCGGATACGTTTGTGTCGGGTCGGGCGGTCGCGGGGTTGAAAAAAACCAGCGCATCACTAGTGAGCAGTGTAGATTGGTTTGACAAATTACTGCTCTCTGAACGTAAGAAGTAATATTCTTACTTTTTAAATTAGTAAGAAGTAATGAGTAATGAGTGATTTATTACTTTTTTGACTAATGACACCAACATTGGGCACCGATGCTGTACTGTTAATCTGGATCTACCTATTATCTGATATCAGTATCAATGCCAGTGCATCCCTCTGTATGTTGGGAGTGTGATATACAGGTAATGTTCTAAGTCAGTTCGGATGAGTAGTGCTGTATGCAGCAAGGGTCAAAATCAAGGTGGTCAATGTAGTAAGGAAAATAATCTTTGATTAAGCATACCGTTGCAAGATGTTGCTAAAATTGCTTACTAATGTGTCAGACCATTTCACAGATGGCTGTAGGTAGGTGTAACATTATAGTTGGTCATACTGCATGCATTGGTTACCATGGTAGAAGGCCCCCACCCTGGAACTGTAGTACTGTAGTTGTAGCCATGGTAGACGTTCCTCATACATCCTGCATTAGTATTACCTTGGTAGCCATGGTAGAAATTCCCCATTTATCCTGCTTTAGTGTTACATTGGTAGCCATGGTAGAAGTCCCCATTATATCCATTAATATTACATTGGTAGCCATGATAGAAGTTCCCCATATATCCTGCTTTAGTATTACACTGGTAGCCATGGTAGAAGTTCCTGTATATCCTGCTTTAGTATTACACTGGTAGCCATGGTAGAAGTCTCTCATCCTGCATCTATCCTGCATTAGTACTGCAGCAGCCACTGCAGTCGACTGTTTCTCAAAAGCAGTTAAGTGGAACTGAACAGGCATATTGGAACACAAATCCCATGTTTCTCAGTCAGCTGGTTGCCAGAGCTTTTATTCTTGAGCATTCTGATGGCTGACAAGAGAGCATAATTTGAATTTTCCAACAATTCCTTTCAGGGATTAAGCACCACGGCATCAGTAATTCACTGTTTCATGCAGCGTATGCAGTAAACAGTGGAAATTTTGGAGTGGCTATGTCTGCACCTCAAAAAACCCCTCTGAATTTCATATACAAGAAGCCTTTCTACCTGTGCGCACTCCCAGGCCAGTACACCACACTTAAGTAGAATCACTTCTGACTGTTAACATGGTAAAAGGCTGTCTACACACCCAGAGATCTTTAGCAGCAGCAGCAAAGCATTAAATAGAGGAGCTACAGTAGTAGCAGAACACTAATAACCACGTCATTCTCTCTCCAACGCTCTTTCTCTCGGACTCTCTGCTGCAGTCTCTCTCTCTCTCTCTGTTCTCTTCCTTCAACACATGTTCACCCTGTCGAAAGTGGACCCGTGCCTCTTTTACTTTGTTATTGGAGGAGGGCCAATGCCCGGCTCGACGATGTCAGATTCCTCTCTCTGCTTTTCTCCCTCCTTCCCTCTACATCTTCACCTATTGGAAGAGCTCCGATGAACTCTGTCCCAGGATCTCACTCATTCTCTTTCTCTCTCTCTCTCTCTCTCACTCTTTCTCTCTCTCTCTCTCTGTCTGTCTGTCTGTCTTTGGCCTGTGCACCCCAGGTTTTTTAAGATCTCGGGACTCGGAGGGTGATTTCATCCTTCACTGGGCCATGAAAGCTCTTTATAAGTACATCGCCACCGCCAGCGCATTAATCGCCCCGGCCATATTGATTTGGCTGTTCTGTTGTGCAAGGCAGCATATGGAAGAGAGGTGGGGGGGGGGGGGGGGAGAAAGAAAGACAGAAGCGGGAGGAGGGAGGGCAGGGGATACTGGAGAACGGGAGGGAGAAAGGTTGGAGAAGGAAAGAAATAGAGAGGCATTAAGCACTAGTAATTAGATTTCTATAATGAGGTAGTTTTAAACTCCGGTCGCAGCGAAAGGATAAATGCATGTGAATTTAGTCTTGCCACAGTCTTAGAATAAAGCGAGCCAAGGGGTAAGAGCATTGGAAACACCTCATAAAATTAATATATTGTTATTGTCAGACAATAACAGACATCGTCAAAAAGTTATTCAGCTTTTCTTCAATGTTTGAGAAAGAAAAGGCCTCAGTGGTTCGACTGAGCTTGTAAAGGAGGCGCAATCATGAACGTAACTGTATTATTCAGCTCCACTCTTTGTTAGACATATCGAACTGAAATAAAAAAGGAGAGTTTAGAGGCATAGAAAAGACAGTGAGATATATAAAACATCAATACCGTGACTGAAATATCAATATGAAAGCAGCTGATGCTGGCTTGAGGTTTCTGAAGCCTTTTTAGATGAAGTAATTGTAAGGAGGCCGTTTGACTCTAGGCTACCAAATAATGTCATTGATGGCAATTGTGGAGTTTTACTAGCCGGCAGCCAATGACCTCTAACACTCCAAAGGCTATCTTAAATGCACGAGTCAATAAGAGAGCAATGAGGACCGTTTTTATCCTGATATTTCGGGATATTTCAGCAGGATCGCAGTTCAAGCATCGATTCCAGAAAGGCTCCGACAATGCTGGCTCGCAATCAAAATGTCTCTTTTTCCCTTTAAGCGTGTCTCTCAACAACTTAATTGTCTAGAATTTGAAAAAAATGGACTCTCTGATATGAAATTGCGATCCTTTTTCCCAGTAATTCTAAGTTTGCAAATACCAATTTGTGCTATCGGCTTCTGTAATTGAGCGACGGGGGGGGGGGGGGGGGGCTGGCATGAATACATCTACTCGATAAAAAAAAGAGAGCAAAAGAGCAAGTTGGCCGACGTAGCGGAGACTTGCTCACAAAGGCCACGACACTGCCGGCAGTTGGGGTTTTTTTGGCTGTGAAAAGGAATGATGTTAACGTGCCGCATCAATTCCAACAGCAGCTGCCTAAAAATCCATATTTCATCGAGCAATTCGGAGGGCTCAGAGAGAGGCAGAGTCGGAGACCTGGCTGTGTTTTGCTGCGGCCGGCATTAAAAAAAAATGCTGAACTATTACACTTAAAGGGGAATGCCACTGAAATCGAAGCTTTGAAATATGTTATTTCCTCGCCCTATACATGGACATTACAGCCTATATTACTCAACAGCCACTGTTCCCCATAGCCAGAGGGAAGAGCTTGTACCATATCCTTTAATCTGAGATGTTACACCAATGAAGTTGGAGATATGAATGTGTTTTCGCTGTAGCAGCACCAAAAATGCTTGACTGTTCACATAAATGCAATGAATTCAATGTGAATCTGTGCATCTCAGCTTTGTATGTCATTCCTATGTCCTATTACAGCATTATACATATGTTATATATTTTGTCAATTTACAGTTGTTATCATTCAAGTTAATTTAGGTAACTCATTAAAAATACTGAAATATTGCATCCAAATTGTATCATATTTCAAAAATCCTACTCAAATAAACTGGCGGATTATACATTTTGAGGTGTCCTTGTCATTCTCAACCCAAGATTTTGGGGGATGATTCATACCGACAGACCTCTTGTATCAAGTCATGGGAGGTGAAACCTAGTATAGCTGCTTTAAAATTCATAAAAATATTCATAGAGACTTTTTAAAAAAGTGCTCCGAAATGCAGCGTCATGGAAAAGATCTGCTCGAGCAAAGTAAATACAGGAGCTGTGAGTAGTTTGTTTCCACCTCTGCTTTTATCACGTCATCTTGCCTCAAGAAAGCATATAAACTAGTATTGATGAGTCTGTCACTGTGCTGACGTGTCCCACAATCTACTCTTTGACCGCAACCGAGTTATTAGGTATATTTTGAACCTGTTTCATACACTGAATTTGATTGTGGTCAGGTTTTTCTTCAACGTCAGTTTAATGAAAATCTTGCTTAATGTTCCATGCCATTTACTTTTCCCTGAGCAGATGTCTGAAAAAGAAACCTGGAAATATCAGAGGAACAAACAGTCTGAATGATGTGATGGTTAAATGAATCAGTCGAAGAAAACAAAAACGGCATGATGCCAAACACACATTAGCCTTTGGTCTTCAGTGAGGCTTGAATGTAACATGTTGAAATGTAACATGTCATGTAGTATGCTGATATTCTTAATGCACTTGACATTACGCAGCATGCTAAGTAGTTAAAGTGGTAATCTGCGGATCCTCATGTTTCATTTCTGTGGTGTTTCTGCACTGCACTTCACCTGTCAATCAAACAGTGTGTCCGGTACTGTGACGTCTTTTTCCTTGGATTTTCTGTTGATGCAGTTTGAGTTTCTGTAAGTGGCTACTACCCACTTCCAATGTAAAATGCATCACTTCTTGCCCTCACTTCACTCAACACTGTCAAAGCACCCTTGAGCAAGGTACAGAACCCCTGCCTGGTCCTGGGGCGCTGCACAGCGGGCAGCCCTGTGCTTTAAAGCAAGTGTGTATGCGGTATGGAGGGTGCATGCAGTTGGCCCAACAGCATTCTGAGGCAGCAGCTCGGCCTGGAGCAATGTCTCTCAGCCTGGGTCGTCATTAAATTTTGCTTTCACTGACTTTTATGGGCTGGAATTATGACTAACGTGTGTCTGAAAGATATATAAGTCCCATTAGCCATGCTACCTTGGCTGCAGCTAAAATACTGGGGACTAAGTCAGGACAGAAAGAGTTCATGTTTCAGCAGAAGCTTTACTGTCTTTTTGTGCTTTCAAGTTGTGCAGTTCTGTCTGTAGTCTGAAGTCAAAGCTGTCCAGGGCCTAAGGCTTTATATCACTCTGCCTGAGGAGTGTCATCTATTAAATCCCTTCTTAAAGGGCCCCTATTATAGGAATTACATTTTTCCTCTATATATATATATATATATCGTAATGAAGACACTGTTTTAATATGATTTTGTTTGAGAAGTTAAATTTAAAGTTATTAGTTTTAAACAGTCCGTGCTCATTTATAGGCAATTTAAGATAAACTCCAGTCAACGCATCGCTGCGGGGCTTGTTCCTGATTGGCTCCCCTTACTAAACAGTTGCTAAAATCCTTCCAATCAGGCCAGTTTGCTCTGCCTGTGAGGACTTGTCAGAAAGTCGGAAATGCAATGGAACGGCCCTTCAAGTTGTAATTCCAGGAAACTCGGGCAAGATTTCTCAGCCCCGATACATTGTAAACAAAGATCCTCAAAATACACATTAGCTTGATTTTCAGAATTGCATAACCTTAAATCTATCAAAAAATCATCTGTGTGGTAAATGGTTAAATATATCAATTTGAAATGTAAATTTGCATTTACAGCTCCTAACATTCTATGCTGCTAACTAATGAGCAAATTTTGCTAAATATCATACACAGAACATTAGCTATTACATGGGGAACAGTAGTTTACGTTGGGCATATTAAATCTCTCAGGCATCCATGTTTCCTTCCTAGTTTTTTTCTGAGCTGGACTGCTGGAACACACAGAAGTTGTAATTCCAAACTTAAAGGATAAGTTCAGCGATTTTGGACCTATATATAATTTGTAGGTCCAAAATCACAGAACTTATCCTTCAAAGTTGGGCATTTCCGATCTCCCACTTCAAATGAAACACTAATTCAAATTCATTCAACAAATAGCCTTTTAACTAAGCTGCATTTATTTGAAAAACATCATGAAGAACATTATTCTTATCCTGAGCCCTAGTAAACTTGAACACAAAATCCTGAAGAATCTGAATATGGCACCTTTAAAACACATTTTTATAGACAGGCTTTAATATATTATTCTTACGAAAAGAGTCATAGTTTTTTTATTTGGCTTATCAGGCAGGAGCACAGATAAGGTCCAAAGGGGCCTTGAGCCGGGGCAGCTTTTAAATGTTCATGCAAGGTCCTTGAGGATATTTCAGTCGAGTTAAGTATCACAGTTCACAGTGAATACTCTCTCTCAAAGACCACAACACTGCCGGCAGTGAAATTCAATAATGCTAACCTGTCACATCAATTCAGCATCAGCAAATCTATACTTTCCCACAGCATCAGTTATGTCTGACAGAGCGGTGCGGAGCTGAGTTAGTAACTCCGTGCCTGGTGGAAAAAAGAGACTGTCGCAGCCTCGCAGTGCTACTGTGGTGAAGTGAGAGTGGAAAAAAATAAAAAATGCAAATGTACAACAACAAGCACAAGAATAAATGCTGAAAAAAATTGGACTACTGTCAAAACAGAATTAAAACAAAATATGTTTTCTCCTAGTATGGATGAATATTAACTTTTTAATATTTGTATTTTTCTGTCGCAGCAGCAGCTATGCCGATGTTTTCGAAGCTCCCCAAAGGTGGAACACAGGTAAAACTGCATCTTCCTAAAATGAGGAAAGCAAAAACAAAATTTCCCTATGGGGCTCAATGAAGTATCACAAAAAAACAACAACAAAAAAAGTAAAACAAATGAAAAAGTAACCATAAAGCCAGAATTAAAAACAATAACAACAGACATACTGTTAAAATACAATTAAAGCGAATCACATTTTATTGGTTTTAACCTCCCAAAGCAAGAAGAAGAAATGAGAATGCAAGGACTTTCCTGTCAAAGTATGTTTACAACTTTTCACAGAATAGGAATAGTTCACCCCAAAATGAAAATTCAGTCAATACCTACTCACCTCCATGACAGTGGGAACTCCGTTCGAGTTGGTAGGACCACCAAACACAGTTCGCTTTGTCGCAAACTACTGAAGTTAATGGGACAATCCAAGTGTTTCATTGCCAAACACTCGCATTGTGGGTCCAAAAGTCCAATATTTACGATTACCTCCTATATTTCCCAATAGTCTGGTCTTGTACGCACCCTACAGTAACAAGCAGTCTTCTGACTGACTGTCTTCTGAAAATATAGGAGATAATGAGGTAAATAGTGGACTTTCGGACTGACAGTGCAATCATTTGGCTACAAAACACTTGGAGTTTCCTGATTATTTCCTCTACCTGACCAACTCATTTAGACTCATTTATTACATACAGTATGTCTCAGCATTCCTCCCAAATCAGCCTTAGTATCATTGTTTTTTTTGTTTTGTTTTTTGCTAATAGATACAGTGTTAGAAATATTTTCCTGGCAAATCCCACTCAGACCTGTTGTGGAAAAGTGGCTGATATGCTAAGCGTCCAGCGTAATAGTCATCCATCCATTACTAACTGTAGCCAGCGTCTCACTTTATGTGACCTACTTCCATTCCCAGCAAACCAACATTGAAAACACTGTGTACATGCAGCACCAATATGAAAGTTGAGACGATGTCCGTATTCGTCCATAGCTGCTCTGTATATTTCTCTGAAATTGCAATATATTTCTGATTCAAACAGTTTCCAAAGCTGTTGTAATGTGATTTTTTTCCTTGCTATATCATTGTGTAAATGCTATGCTTGTTTGGGGAGCGTGTCTATGTTCCCTCAGCCCTATGTTCCCTCAGATCAACTCCGCCAATGCAATCTCGAAAACCCATCGGCTATCGTTCTGGTGACGATTAGACTCTGGGGGCGACGGACAATATTTCGGGTTTCCGGTGCAGCCAGCGGACATCTAGGCCAAGACTTCCTCTTCTGTGCGCCGGTCATTGTTTACAGTCCGATTAGCGACTTGAGACGCGCAAATGGAGTTGGAGTTGAGAGACAACGTCTCATATGCAGATATCTGTTTATAGAGATTAGCCGAAATGTCATCTGGACCTAAAACACCTAGAAAAAGTATTGATGTTTGTGTATTGTACTCAACTCCAACTCCATTCTCACGTCTCAAGTTGCTAATTGGACTGTAAACAATGACCGGCGCATGGAAGAGGAAGTCTTGGCCCGGATGTCCGCTGGCTACACCGGAAACCCCGAAATATTGGCCGTCGCCCCCAGAGTCTAATTGTTGTCAGACCGATAGACGATGGGTTCCAAGATTACCGCCAATGAGGTAATGTTTTCGCCCCTTTCGCCCCCTAACCCTAACACCTAACCCTAAACCCTAAACCCTAAACCCTAACCCTCTGATGCTGAGGGAACATGGGGCTGAGGGAACATAGGGCCTAATTTGGATGGGGAAAAAAAATCATGAGGGAACATAGGGCTGAGGGAACATAGGGATGACCCCCTTGTTTGCATTGACGTTGAACTTGGCCTCCTCCTGTTCATCACCGTCCATCAGATGCTTGCTGGGCTGCCTTTTCTGTGCATTACAGGACGAACGTTCATATCGCAGCAGTGAAAAGAGCAGGGAGTAGTTCAAAGCCTCGCTACCTTAAACAAGTCAAATAGCAGGGTTTGAAAAGATCGCCCGCCGCAGTGGATACCAATGAAAACACAGAGCTCCGCTGGCATGAGCTCAACATGAGGTGACTAGCCCGGGCATGACCAAGCATGTTTTCTGGTGGAAATCACTTCCGGCTTTACATAACTGTTGGTGTAAAAGGCCAAATTTGAGCTGTGATACTGAAGGCAGTGAGTAAATGTCAGCCCACTGCGAGTATTGCATATCAATTGCCTTTAACCAGAGAAGTTTTCAGTGGCTGGTGCCTTAGCTCCACAATCCTGGTTTGAGAAGTGTTCATAGGTTCTAATACTGAGCAAGGAAACCGAAAGATTTTATTTTCACTTGATTGTAGTGACATAAATGATTTCTATATGTATATTTTTTGGCTTACACAGCAGAAGTCTATGAGATGGGGAAATCAGTGCATCCTCTTCAGCACAGTTTAAAGGAAAAATCCAAGCTAAAACACATGTTAAAAACAGTTAGTGGTGATGTACCTTGCATTTCTGGGTCCATTTTTTCATTGGGTGGTGTATTTTTCAAATTCAGGTGATTAACTGGCCAAATGTGTGTGATGTGACGTCACATCAGGATATTTCCAGAGCAGCTACAATGAGGTTTAGTGGCAGAAAATGTTTCAGCGATCTAAGACATCAGCGGTAACGGTTTTGGTGTCAGTCCCTCAGAATCAAAGAGCTGCCATTTTGTACCAAGAGACGTTCAACAATCATAGAGGGAGAAATCCATCACAGAAGAGGAGAGAGACCAATTTCTCCACTGACAGTAGCCTCAATAGACCAGAATGCAATGCAGGCGTGAGTCATCCTGGGAAACTCAAGAAATCGCTAACTGAAGTAGAAGTAGACAAGGCAGGTTGAGGGAAAAACACTTTATCATGAAATCACAAAATAAAAACTCACAAACTGATGATATCTAACAGTGTATCCGAAGGTGGACTTTTCCTTTAAGTTGCTGAGCAAAGTAGCAACACAAACTACTGGGCAGCCTCATTCTGTCAGTGACCCTGGCTAAAACTTGTAGGTTAGAGAGAGGAGCAGCAACAGGGCGTCCATTGTACCGCCAGCCAAACTGTCTATTAATGGCTCCGGTGTATCCTGCCTTCCTGCACTGATGCCAAATCTGAAATTTCTCTTGTTCCCTCTCAATTCCTTGGCATAGTCTTTGACCTTGCTGTGTTTCTGCACACACACACACATATGCTCACAAACTGACTCCCACTGTTACTAACAAGCACACACACACACACACTGATGGACGCACACATCTACTCACACATACAGATGCCCACTCACACACTTGCGACATTAACACACACATTGGAGGACCTTTGCCAGACCTTTGCCACATTCTTGGCCACTGTTCAACACTCCCTTACCACACACACACACACTCACACACACATACGGTTGGCATTTTGTGACAAATAGAGATGTTGGCCTTTCCGTCAACACAATGATCCTCTGGGATTGCCTGACTAGACCACATACACACACAAACAACACAGCCACACACATATGCACAGTCACAAGCAAGTGCACACACATACACAAACCCACAAATAATACATGCATGCACATGCAGTTTCAGACACACTAAGACACACACAAATGTGCACACACACACACACACACGAAACACTGACCCACTGGGGTCTCCAGAAAAGAGCTTGTCCCATGACTAATGAAACATACACATGCATGCACAAATGCACACTTGGCATAGAGACCCATTGAGGATTACTACAATAGACTCACATAGCTCCTGCCAGCTCTATATTGTGCAATAAGCAGAATATTCTGAGCATATTTGTAAAACATTTCCGAGACATGATAACCAGACATTTGGCCAACCATAAAAATGACTAAACAGGTAGATAAATGGATAAATAAATGGCTACATACATAGCCTACATACCTTTTTTTCTGTATGGGTTCCAAATTGTTAGAAGTCTGTCCTTTTCATCACTAACCTCATCCTCAGGTGTAAAGGAAACCCTGCGTGAACATTTTATGCTTCATGGCCTTGGCCTGCCTCCTGCAGCAGCATTTTGCCAGCGTTGTGTCATGTTTCACTGGGGAACTTAAATAACAAAGTTCAGAACAGGGACAGGAGGCAAGGGAGAAAGGTGTTGCTTTCTGTCTTCCGCTCTAGACTTGTCTTTGGTGGAAAAGTGGAAAAGGCCATTGCCCCCCCCCCACACACACACACACACACCTATATCTCTGTGAGGAATGATACATGAAGAGTTGTGTCGTTATCAAAAAACAACAAAATTCAGGTTTATCTCATGCTAAATAAATATGACATCTGAACACTAAACTGTTTCAACCGTGCTATCTCGGTGTAACGAAGATAATCTGCTCAACTTGCTGATGTTTCTCAAGGAAAGCTGATGTTGGTATGGAAGACTGAAGAAAAGACATTGTCAACTAGGAGGAACTCAAACTCTTCTACTGTGATGTCAACGCATTGGTTCGAGATGCAAGGAAGAACAGTTAAGCATCTTTGAATGAGTTGACTGCAGATACAATTTAAAGGATAAGTTCGGCGATTTTGGACCTGTATATAATTTGTCTCTTTCATACCTGTTACATACCTTTTTTGGAGATATTTTGACAAACCCCACTTGGACTCATTGTTAGCAGCAAGTGACTGCAGCTGACTCTGGAGTCAATATTCTCTGTGGGTCCAAATACTACAGATATGTAAGAGACAAACTATGTATAGGTCCAAAATCGCCAAACTTATCCTTTAAGGTCACAACAGAGAGAGATACTATGGTCGGGTGGCAATGCGTGAACCCCTTCTTACACCTAAAAACATGGGGAAAATGCCAGGTAAACACAAAGACATTTTAAAGCATTTCTGTTCTGATGGGAAAGCAGTCTTCCATGATTCCGACAATGCCTCAATCCACAAGACACGAATGTTCCCTGATTGATGAGCATGAAAAGAATGTTAGGCTATGCCAATGCCATCCCACTCCCCAGATCTCAACCCTATTAGTCTTAAGAGAGATTCTGGAGCGATTTCTGAGATAGCATTTTCCACCATCATCATCAAAACACCAAATAATCTTGTGGAACATTGGTGTTACATGCCTCCAATAGAGATCCAGACACTTGATGAATCTATGCCAAGGTGCACTGAAGCTGTTCTTGTGGCTCGTGACCCAAGGCCATTTTAAACACTGTAGAGGCTGTTACACCTTCTGTTTATCGTTTGCTTTTCTGTAAGCAATTCATAGAATCCCAGCACTTGCTCCAGTCACGCTGACCCAGTAATTCAGTCATGAATAAGAAAACACTCATAGTTGAAGGCCATAACTTCATGCTAACCCATTTGTGAGTTTTATGAATAACCCCTCGTGTTTTTTCAGAACATTTTTTAATTACAAGGCCACTACTTGTCTTACAAAATGGAGTTCTGCTGGGTAGAATTTTCTCTTTCTCTGCTGTTCCAACCACTGTTGCCAATTTGGTCACTATTTTTCATGACTTTTCAGACTTCTTGTGACAAATGTTCATGCGTTGACTCCCAAAGCCTTTGGCAACAAACTGGCATGGCTGATACCGTTTTGTGCTACCTGCTAATCTAATCCAAAGAGGTCTGGTGTATGAAATATATTCACATGCAAATTAGTGTGTGACATCATCCGACAACTTCTAGTAACTTCTGAGCAGCCGGTAGCTACTTTGGCAACACTGGCCTTTGTTAGCCTCTGCATTTCACTGCTACAAACAGACTATTGTTAGCATTGTTAGCATGCTAGCAAGTACGCATGTTAGCCTAGGCTGTTAAGGGCCTATTCAATTGAAAAAACAAACAGGATTTTGTGTGTAGCGCAGAATATTGCTGACATTGTTACCATGCAGGGTGCAGTGGCCTCCATTTAGATAAGTTCTTCTTCCCAGATAGCATGACAGTTGTACGCTAACAAGAGCCTTGATGGATGCTCTCATCATGTATTCACACAGGATAGGGAGGGAGAGAAAGAGAGAAAACAGAGGGAGAGGAGAGGGAAAGAGGAGAAAGAGGAGTGAAGGACATGAAGGGGGTGAGTGGATAGGGAAGAGGAAAGGAAGAAAAGGGTTTTTTCTGTTGATTTGGGGGAACAATCAGAAAAATCATCTGGCTCTTTGGGCAACAACCGCTGACACACACACACACACACACACACACGTTAATCAGCATTGTGTACCGTGATATTGTGTATTCACAGTAGCAGGTCTCGTCTAATGATACCCCTACTGATAGTGGGATAGTAGCCTAATATATCACTCTGTGTGTGTGTGTGTGTGTGTCCATGATGAGTGGAGATTACCTCTTGGTAGCACAATATGTCAGCAGTACATTAGAGAGATACTGGAGACACGTACACCCCCTCTCTCCCTCACACACACACACTCTTTCTCTCTCACACACACACACAAGCAAATAAAACAGAGATGGCATTTAACTGATTACTTCAAAAGGTGAATGGAAATAGGAGGGAGGGATGGAGGAAAGGATGGATGGAGGGAGAGAATGAGAGGAGGGGAGTTGGGTCTGGTAAAGCGTGAAGCATGAAGTTCAGAGCCAAATGTTATTCCCTAATCCTCCAATAGTTATTGCTGCTACACTATTAGTAAAAATAGACATAATAAACTATTTGTATAGTTTAACAGTCCAGCAGAAATTGTGATGTTGAATAGATGACCTGTAACAATGTTGAAAACCTGTCTAAATAATTTTGTGAAATCAGGACTTAAATATCTTTCTGATATCAATTCAAAACAGTTTCCAAAGCTGTTTCAATGTGAATTTTTACTGTGCCATAATCATCATATTGTGAAACTTTTGTGCTGTTGATGTTGAGCTTTGCCAACTCCTGCATGCCGCCATCTGTGAAATACTTGCTGGGAAAGTCTACAAAGTGCTTTAAAGTGGGTTTTTTTTTAAGTGCTTTTACTTTTACTTCCAGGAAAACGGAGTATCTTTAAAATCATCACAATTTTTTGGAACGATTTTTTGGCCCAGATTTTTTGGGAGGGATTTTTTCCACCCCTCCCATCCAATGAAACTGCCTTTCTTTTCCAAACTGATATTCCATTGGTTTAGACTTTTGAATGATCCCTCATTGCGTCATGTCCCGCCCCAACATCCTGTTTCAACAGGAAATACATCACATCAAGAAAGTAAAGATGCATTTCATGGAGTCTTTAAGAAATCACATTAAGGCAAACATGATGCTCATAAAACAAATTCAAACAAAAACAATAAGGCACCATAAGAGAAATATAAAATAGAGGGTAAAAACTATAGTTAAAATAATAGACCTCACATGAAAACAAGTCTATGCAAAAACGTATTTAAAAGATGATATTAAGATGATTCTGCTCACCTAAACTCCAAAGGCAAAGAAGAAGATACTTCGCTGACACAAACTTTGAAAGTGACTCTGATGTCTGAAAATAGCAACACGACCAACCTTCTGTCACTCCTACCCTCCTTTATGCAAGAAAATATTTATGCAAAAAAGGTGGGAAAACAAGTTAAAACTTTAATGAAAGGCTGATTGTTCACGGTAACTTTGCAAGGTAAAGTGTCAAATAGTTGCACAAGGCTCCACGCACAACGTAGGTACACTATAAAAAAATATTATGTTAAAAAAAAGAGCGATGGGTCAATCGCCAATAAAGCACTGGGCATTGGGCTGCATCAATGTTTCTTTAACTACTTTCAGGATAAAGAACCATCTGAACATCACATAAAAATAAACAGAGTTATCATTTAATTTGGAAATATGCTAGTCCATCATAAGTATTTGAATCAAATCTACTACACTTTCCCTGTAGGTTGCCATGTATCCTCATTGGAGGGAGAAAAAAAAAAAGTTATTTGTGGTATCATGAGTTTGTTTGACCATATTTACTGAAAAATGTATACTTTAGATGTTGAAATTAACAATTTGATCTTATTTGCAATTTGAATTTTGGTTTTTAGATCGTTTACTGCTTCTTTACTAAATAGATGTGTCAAGTGCACTATGACATCAAGAAATATGTTTAAGAAATATATTTAACAATTTTGAACATTTAATTGATTTGCACTGCTTTAGAAGCCATTTCTAGATTTATTATTGAATTTGTTATCCCAGAAATGGAAGCCCTAAGGGAAAAAGGCAGCAACAATTAAGCACTTGGTTAAATTAACTAGTTACACCCAAAATAACCTTATTGGGTATAACAGGTAGCGCAACCCAACCGTTCTGTGCAGGTGCTATATTATATATTTTTTATATTTTTACAATTTTTAACCCAGTATTTTTTTAGTGTGTATCGTGGAAAAAAAAAGGTAAATTAATAATGGAAGGTAATTGTATGCTAATCTAGGCCGAGGTGCCTGGAGGGTAAACGAGTACACAGGAGGAGTGTCAGGAGGTGAGTTGGGGAATCAGCTCCCATCTGCTCCGGCACTTTAGAGGCCGTGGACTTTAGCACTGTGGACAAGAAAGGACAGGTGCTGGGGGTTAGAGGAAGAGGCCAGAGAGCATCTGTATTTGCGTCCGAAAGAGTGAATTTATTTGTGTGTGTGTGTGTGTGAGTGTGTCAGAGGGACAGATGCCGGCGTAGCGGGGTACAATCCCCTGACAGGTGACGACTCTGGCTGCTCTGAAAACCTTATGGCCAACAGACCGGGGTCACATTGTTAGTTAAATACTTTCTGATTCTCCGGGGAGCGCTCGTTTTAACCTCCCTGACATGCCGTGGGGACACTGTTAATTAGGTACTTTCAGAAGTTCTGGCAGTGCTTGCGTCACGTCCATGATAAACAGGTAAAAAATGTTTTGCCCTTAAATGTTTATCATGGGCCGGTTTCACTTGCGATTAGTACAGCCTGGTCTAACGGAATTTTGTGAAATGAAAACTATATCTTAAAACAGTGATTCTCAACCTTTTTCATATCAAGTGCCATGGACCCCCATTTGATGAGATTTTGTCTCTCGGACCCAAATTTGAGAATACTTTTATTGTTAGATATGATTCTTTCCAGAATTCCAACGCTATCTGTATTGTAGGTAGAGAAATACCAATGAAACTAAGAACATAATAGTCATTCTTCGACATTAACTAATTGTGTTCTTGTAAATGAAATAATGCTGAAGTTTAACAATTCATCAATTTGCTGGGGACCCCCTGGAACCCCCTCAAGGACCCCTGGTGGTCCCCGGACCCCACGGGAACCGCTGTCTGAGTAGTCAGAACAAGAAACATGCTGTATGAAACAGTGCAGTGGAAAATAAAGGTGTGGAGGTCAGGAGGGTGGATGGGTGAATATATTCATGTTCAACCCCAACAACCTGGGTACAATTCCCAACGCATGCTAAGAGGAGTTCTACTATGAGTGAAGTTTTCAGATATTTTTTTAGTTGTCTAACCTTAACCGAAGTTGTTTTACTTGCCTAAACCGATAAACCTGTGACGAACAGGTGAAAATAGCCAATAAAGGGCCAATATATCCAATTCAAGGTATTATCACATAATCATTTGTAGTGGAGGAGCGTAACCTTCACATGATTCGTGCCCTCAACACGTATAGTAGTTCATGCTCATTTCACGAAATTTGAAGTGTTGGGTTAGTAACAGGATTTTCCTTTTTTTGTGAGGATAGTTTAATTCTTAATAGTACCATTTCATCTGCGCCAATTTCGTCCCGCCGAAACCATTCTTGAAATCACCGTTCCCTGAAAAACCTGCCAGCACATCATGGCCTTTAGCCAGACTGAAGGGTAGATGCTTTCATCACTGCAGGTTCGCTCGGGATAAGTGGATAAATGCCGAAAATATGAATGTAAATTGTTGTTTCACCTTGGCTGATGAGCGGTGTGAGTGGGTTTGTCCTTTTGGAACTGGTCCAATGGGTGTCGTTTCGTCCTGCACTGCAGGACGCCCCAATATCAGATGGTTCCCCCGTAAAAACGTAGAGGACGGGCACAAATCGACCGTTCACATACCGATATTGTTGCCCATTCAGTCAGCAGGGTTGCAACTAAGATGGGGTCCGGAGCCAAAAGCGGCCCATACAGAATAATAGTTATTTGCTCGAGTGTTATGTCGGGCCCATTATTTCAAGCTTTTTCCTGGGCTCTGGAGACACTTACAGCGCCCCTAAGTTCAATTAATCAGTAATAATGGTCATATTCTCGTCAGATAGGCTGCTGTTATGAAGCGCTGCTGTTGAATGCAAACCTCTCTGCAATAAGTCGGGTCCTCAAAAAACAAGCAACATTACACATTTCCATATAGTCATATTTCTTATTTCACCATAGCCTTTCCAAGTCCATGCAGCATAAGGTAAGCTGAGTAAAGGGTTGGTTTTGTTAAATTAGCTTAAACCTGCAATAAGGGTTAGGGATATCAGACCTTATAACCAATCCTGAAACTAATGTGTGCTATGTGGAGATTTCATTGAGACATAATGATATAAACCAATATCCACACAGCAGCCAGCAGTGCTGCTGTTTTCACCTCTTTTCTAAAGCTTGTTGTCAAATTCTGGTCCTGAACGAAACTCCTCCCACTCCCTCCTGTAGCTTTAAAAAAAAAAAATTAAGCTAGCTAAGCTCTAACCCTCTCCTGAAATTTTTCACATAATGACAGAATCAATGAAGCGAGCAAGTAAACTTAGTAAACTAGTAAACTTGTTACCTATCTCTTCACTTGTCATTGGAAAAGTGAGACTGGTAACGGCAAGAATTGTCCGTAGGTACAGTTAGCTTAGCTGTTAGCATTTATGCGCAATGCTTTGTCCTCGGTTGGCTTCCGTAGTGCAGTGGCCATATAGAGAGCCTAAGTCCCTCCCCGTCCGCTGTCCCCCATGGGACCTTATTTCTGAAAAAATATGTACGGTAGTCAACGGCGAGAGACAAATAATTGTTTGATCCCGTTTGAATTGTGCCATGAATTACACATGATGTCGTAAAACAGTAAAGTAACGTTTAGTTTTGTGTGAAACCGCTCAGTGAACTACATCTCTCGTCTCACACAATATACGTCACCGACACCAACATGGAAGGAAACATAGGAAACACACAGGCATGGCGTTAACGATAGCCCCCACTGTACTCAAACTATCCTAAACCAGTTTAAATCCGTTCTTACTGTCTACCTTCCAGCTTGTGTATAATACTACTGCTGTCTGAGAGGGACTGAGCTTCAGGCTCTGGGCAGCTTGTGGAGAGAGAAAGTTATGATGTCACTTACGCCACTTTTGGGTGTGTAGTCTTTCTAATTACGTATTTTCAGTCTTATACTTCAACAGTTTTACGACAAACTGTGACTTTACCATACGTTTTCTTGGGGGGGGGGCAGGGGAGTGAGTTTTACAAATTTGTTGCAGTCTCTGTCACCCTCTAGTGCTCAGTAAATGTTGCTTTTGCAGCTTTAAAAATTAGCATTCAACAACAGTTGGGAATGAGATGGGGTGGGTGTAAGGAGGTTTGAAATCTACTGACCTAAGAACACCAAGGTCATCAACATCTCAGCTTGTGACTGGAAGGTTACTGGTTGGAATCCAGCAGCCTCCCTGGGTGAGACGAGGCTGTACTTGCGTTGCGCTCCATCGGTCGCACTAACAACATCCCAAAGCCTTATCTTTTTTAATGTCTCTGTACAAACAGCGCTGACGGCCATATAGCTCTCTGTACTTTTCCACCTCAGTGATTAGCTTTATATTGTCCATCTTCACTTTCCGCACACACTCTTGAGCATCGAAGCAGTATTTGTTTAGGATTATTTTTCAGCCAGTCTCCAGCCCAAATATTTAATAAACATCTAATATCTTATTTATTTTTGTGATAATTAAATAGCAGACCCGAAGTTCGTTTGGCATGTGACATTTCCGCACACTGTCCTTTTACTTGCAGTAAACTTTATTACTGATACAACGTTTCGGGCCTTAGACCTTCATCAGGTAAAACTGAGGAACAAAGAACATTCCAGACAGATATAGCCAACACCTCCTCAGGTGAGGCCAATCAGGGACCATGAGCTGTCAGGCAATCAGTCCCACAGTCTGTATGCATTTAGCCAATTAGAAGGCACAACCCACCATCAAAAATGGACATTCCACAATCTATGATGGACGGCAACTACATCAATTTATATACAAACATTGAATCATATAGTTAAAGTTACAAACAGTTTATCCAAAAATAATATTAGGCTAATGGTAAATCTCAGGGTAACATTATCATAGTAACATTATAATAATTATAACAATTTGTTTAGGCTACCCCATAGATATACCTCTAAATAGGCAGTAGATTACCACAATACAAAATTTAAATCATATAACAGTAGAAATAGAAAATAGGAAAAAAAAAAAAAAAAGAAAAAATATGAATATAGAGAAATACATTGAATCTCACAATTGAAATACACTGAATCTCACAATTGAAATACATACTATATAAATATACTATACTATATAAATACATACTATATCTGTCTGCTGGAATGTTCTTTGTTTCCTCCTACGCACCTGTCTACAAGAAACTGAAGGTGTGCATGAGCCTCTACAGTCAGCATGTAACATTTCAAAAGCAGATAAGTTGCTCATCATCCCAGTGACTCTTGCTTTTAAAATTGACAGCAGTGCACATGGAGTAATCAACAAAAGTAAAAACATTAGTAGGTTGATCAATGAATATGTGCTTCTGTGGTGATGCGGATGCAAATGTGACCATCTACAGTGTATCTCCACCTTGTATTTCTGTGAAATCTGCGAGAAAATGAACTTGACACCGAAACTATCGCTGCTGGTCTGCGAGGCTGTGAGTCCTATTGGCTGGAATCCCAGATCCGGATCAACATTAAAACCTAGTCAGCTGATTCTCGGGCCAATCTGTCCACCAAATTTCAGCCAAATTTGTAACTTTTTGAGAGGTCTTGCTAGCACACAGGCAGAGGTACTGTGGACCGAATTGATTGATATGGATTTGACTTCAGGTTTGTGGCAAGTAAAGGAAGTAGTTAGGAAATAATATGATATTATATATGAGATTTTAGGAAGAATGAGACTGGTTGATGCTAGAAGTGTGTGAACTGAAAGAGTGACTGCTTCAATTGTTGGTAAAAAAAAAAAAAAAGTAAAGTGAAAGGGTTCACATCTACTTCTTTATTGTATAACAACATAGGGAAATGTGAACACGCGCACACACACATGCACACACACACACTGTCACACACACACACAACCACTACTCAAACGAACAAAGAGGCGCATTTACATAAAGCACAGCAGTCTCAAATTAAGAAGCCTCAACAAAAGGATTGGGGAAAAACTTCTGAAGCCAAACACCCACGTGTGTGTGTGTGTGTGTGTGTGTGTGTGTGTGTGTACGTGCGCGTGCATCTCACGACTCAAGTGCCTCAAGCGTCAAAAAAAACTCCAAAGGAGGATTGAACCCACTTTACCAGGCGCAAACACACATCGCTCCTGTCAGTCAAACTCCAGCTCGGAGCTGACTTTATGTGGCGTCTAACCTTCAGACACACACACACACACACACTCTCACACACACACACACACACATACACACTTCAGGCTCAAGCTGTAATCCTAACCTCGACCGTGCGGTGGCAGGCCGCAGAAAGCAGCAGCGGGAGGTTTCAGATTATCCACCTCTCTCTCTCTCTCTCTCTCTCTTTTTCGGAGCGATTGTAGAATTGAAGAAGTGTTTCCCATATCCAAAGCAGCGGTGCGGGCGGATGGGAAAAGAGGTGACACACACAGCGGGGGCGCAGAGAAGAAGAGAGAGAGACCGCACTCACACACACACACTTCCCTCGCTTTTATCGTGAAATGAAAAAAATTCCCCATAGTGAAGTGGATATTTCACTGGGATAGAATTTTTTTTTTTTTTTTTTTTATGCGCGTGCCGCTAAAAGGAGTTCATGAATGGTCAGACGGCCCAAATAGGCAGTTTTTGAAAAGCAAGTTAAAAAAAAAAAAAAAAAACATACTTCTAACACATCTGCAGGCGAAGAAGAGTAGACGGAGAGACTTTTTTTTTTGAAAGGCGGTGTCCTCTGTGATATTTTTCGAAGTGGACATTTTCCCATTAACATTGAAAAATTAAAAAAATATATCCTGGTGTCGGAGTACTGTTGGAGTTCAAATTTTGGCTGGTCGCCTATGGAGGTGTGTGCTGAAATGAGAAAATGTTTTGCCAAAAGTGAAAAAAAATAATTTAAAACGGGCAAACCTGAAGCAGAAATATTGGAATGGGGCTTTAAATCGCCTGTAGGAAAGTGTTACAAATAACAGAATTAACACAAAAGATAACTTTCATAGAGAAGAGCATTTCAATTAGCAGTATGCAATGAGAACCTGCAGGCTGCGGTTTGGTAATCAATTAACTATGTATTTGTGTGTGTGTGTGTGTGTGTGTGTGTCCAAACTTTCCCCACATGGCCATGCTTCAGCAGCCCATCTGTATGTGTACTGAAGGGCAGAGAGATATGGTGCAAAAGTCACTTTTGTATGTGTGTGTATGTGTGGTCAAGGGCAGCTAATCTGTTGGCGGGCGTGGCTTTTGAACACACACACACACACACACACACACACACACACACACACACACACACACACAGTAAGTCGGTTAAATCTTGCTGTCTGTGGATGATGCATGACGCCACTAGAGACACATCACTCACGCTGTCACATGTATTTGAGCCAGACACACACACACACACACACACACACACCAATTTCTCCTTAAAACTTTTTTTTTCCCCTGCAAATGACGTATTGCTTCATTTTGTAGGTTTATCCAATCTGCAGGTTGGGAGCCAAGGAACTGAAAATCTGGATGATTACACAGAGTTTTACAGTGTTGAATATTCATGATTATGTTAATACAGATAGAATATAATAAAGCTATTGGTCAAAAAGTATAAGGTCATATGAACAAGAACTAATGATAATTACAGTTCTAGCACTTTAAGGAGATGTGTAATAAGAGGTGAGTTTTTATAATGTCAAGGCCACTTGGTCAATGTTATCTATGAGATTTGGGCATTTGCATATTCCAGGCTCACAGTAATGTGAGAAACACACAAGATGTTGCTTGAGAGTTTAATCTTATAATGGTGATTGACTTTGACTTGACTTTATTAATTAATGCTTGCAGGAAGGTGTACTGAAAACAGCGCAGAATTTTACTTAAAAAAAAATACTAAAATCGTAAATCATAAACATAAAAAGAGCACATTTGTACATGAGAAGCAAGACAAAGTATAAAGTATAAAGTACAAAAATATAAAGCAGCAGAATGACATTTTAAGAAGTTTATGTACATACAAGGTTACTAAGAATAAGTATAGCACAGACTATATTTTAAACTTGACTTGGCAATGTAGCCTCTAGGGCAGTGGATCTCAACGTGGTATGATTTTGTCCAGGGGGTCCCCAGCAAATTAATTAATTGTTAAACTTCACCATTATTTAATTCAGTGATATTTAATTCCGTTTTTCATATCAAGGACCACTAATTGAGCTACAGACCCCCATTTGATGAGATGTTGTCTCTCGGCTCCAAATCTGAGAATATTTGTATTATGATTTAGATTATGATTTTGTCCAGAATTCCATGACTATCTCTATTGTAGGTAGAGAGATAACCAAATGACCAAAACAGTCATTCTTCTACATTCTCTAACTGTGTCCACTTCTTGTAAATGGAATAATGCTGAAGTTTAACAATTCATCAATTTGCTGGGGACCCCCTGGACCGCCCACAAGGACCCCTGGTGGTCCCCGGACCCCACGTTGAGAACTGTTGATTTAATTTACAAGAAGTTAACACAACTAGAGAATGTAGAAGAATGACTGTTTTGATTTCTCTCTACCTACAATACAGATAGTCATGGAATTCTGGACAAAATCATATTTAACAATAAAAATGTTCTCAGATTTCGGTTCGAGAGACCAAAAAAAAACAAAAAAACGGGGGTTTGTGGCCCTAATGGATATTACATTAGGGGTCCTTGATATGAAAAAAGGTTGAGAATCACCGCTCTAGGGCAGTGGTTCTCAACATGGGGTCCGGGGACCACCAGGGGTCCTTGAGGGGGTTCCAGGGGGTCCCCAGCAAACTGATGAATTGTTAAACTTCACCATTATTTCATTTACAAGAAGTTAACACAATTAGAGAATGTAGAAGAATGATTATTTTGGCCATGGTTTCTCTGTTATCTCTCTACCTACAATACAGATAGTCATGGAATTCTGGACAAAATCATATCTAATGATAAAAATATTCTCAGATTTGGGTTTAAGAGACAAAATCTCATCAAATGGGGGTCCGTGGCCCTAATGTGGACTAAATTAGGGGTCCTTGATATGAAAAAGGTTGAGAATCACTGCTCTAGGGAACTGTTCAAAAGGATATTCTCACCACCTGCCTAAAAAAAAAGTGCTTGAGTTTTAGGCACTCGGGGTGTAAATATGGGTCAAAGGTCACATGTCAAGTGAGTTAGTATAGGTACTTACCCCATACGTATTCTAGCAGCGTCTTCCCACACGGAGCTTCCGCGGTCTGTGTCTCCCCCCCATGTCCCGGTGCGAGGCGGCGGAGCTGTCAGTGTTAGACATGGTCTGTGGGTTATCAGTGCCGGGAGCCGCTATCCGGCGCGGGACAGGACAGTTAGGCAGACGGGCTGACAGGCTGACAGGTGTCAACTCTACAGGATCCGGGGCTGATCCAGACCTCGCGCCCGCCGCAGCGCCTCAAGAACAGGTGGCTCACGCTGATATATCACACACGAGCATGGTTCGCACACACACACACACACACACACACGGAAAAACACACACACACACACACACACACACACACACTGTCGGAAAAGCACACAGACGCATGCGGAAAAAAAAATATATGAGCGAGCGTCAGCAAGCATGCACACACACACACACACACACACATATACAGGCACACACACACACATACATACTGCATGCTTATGAAAGACACATACGTGAATTGTATCCACACACACTCATACAAGCAGAAACACACACACACACACACACACACACACACGTTACATGCATAGCAAAGGCCTATACATACTTGAAATGTATCCACACACACTCATGCAAGCACACACACACTCTGTCACACATGCTGATATACTGCACATGTGCGTGTCCTCACACATGCTAAAACACACACACACACATACATTAGAATTTGCCCCATGTGTGTTTTTGGAAGGCTGATGCAAATACAAATGCATTAAAACTGCTGATAGCCAATATTCAGTATCTTTAAATTTGACCAATTTCATAACAAAGAAATTTCAAAATATTCAGAAAATCAGAATTTCACTGCTCATTCAATATCAGAATGATATACCGGCATAGGGCTGGGCGATATGGTTGAAATCAATATCATGATAATCATAAGGATTTTTCTCGATATCAGTATATATCATGATATGGTTCATGTATGCAAAATCACGTTAAATAATCAAATGAATGTTCATCTCATTGAACCGAATGGTGATGTTAGGTGTGATGTCAAACAAAACAGAAATATTCAAATAATATTCCTACCATACCTCATTTTATGAGAGTTTTTAAGTAAAATTTGCTTGTCATCATCAATTCAGACATCAGAAATATGTATCACAATATTAAAGTATCTTAATATCATCACAATATGATTCCACTGAAAGAGGATAAACGATATAATATTGAATTATCACCCAGCCCTATATGACTGGTATATGAATGCATATGAATGCATCAGTTTAACCATATAACCAATCAAAGACACATATTCAGCGGTAAATATTTGTTCAAATTTTAGGGGTAAAGCACCATTTTCTTTCATTACTTCCCAAAATAATCGGTCCTGACAAGATGTTTTGTCATTTCACCCCCCTCAAAGCCGCCTCTGCATGCATTTATTCAGTGCCTTACTGTCACTCTAACACACACACACTCTGTACTTTTCACACCTCTATTAACCAAAATCAAGTGAATAAGAACAGCATCTGAAGCTCAGTCAAAGAGCAGCGGCGGTGTAATAAATTGCTGTGTTCAGTCACGCCGGCTGATTTCACCGAGCCTCTCCTCTCGTGATGTTTAGTGTCATTTCGGAGCAAGGGGGGAAAATAAACGCCGCTCTCTGGAAGAGTCGGCGACTAAAAATAGAGCGGTAATTGGACACAATCAAGTGGAAAGGAATGAAAGATAAATAGAGGGAGGAGGGGGAGGGTGGAAGGGGGGGGGGGGGGGGGGAGGAGTGACTGATGCAGGGGTAAGAAGAGGGAGTAAAAGGCGTTTTGCGGAGTGTGCGATTTTGACAAAATTTTTCACATCTGGGGAAAAAAAAAATCTTTTTGTTGTGAATGATGATCGGCGGTCTTTTGTTAGCCGGTCCACGGAGTCCGAGGCTTTGAAAAAAGTTCTGGCGGTGTCGGACATTTTGGCCCCATGTATTCGTGTAGCGTGACCGGTGCCACGGATCCGGTCATGGTACGCGTCACGCTATTCTGTTGAGTGACCGAGGGGAGCGCGGTAGTACAGATGGCGTATTAGCGCGCCATCTGTATGCGAACGAAACCAAACGTCCAACTCAAAAAGCGTGACAGAGGTACCAAAAACCGTTGGGATAGTGGGACAGTAAAAGAGGGCAGGCTTCTCTTTTTGGGAGTCACTTTTGTTCGTTTGTTGTAGATAGGGTGTCAGAGCTTGGTCGGAAGGACACGGTCTCATTGTTCAACCAATCGCACAATATGACAGTGGAACGGCTTCATTTCATACACTCTGACAGGCTGATAATCTCTCTCCAATCGCATAGTCTGACATACCGTATTTCCTCTAATATTGGCCCAGGCCTTTATTTACCTCAGCTGCAGAGGGTACCAGGCCTTTATTGGAAGCAGGCTTATATTAGAGACAGGCCTTTATTTCTAATTCCCTCTAAGTATATTTGCTCATATTTAATACGAAGCCTCCTTGTTTTCTGATCTGCTTCTGTTGGGGTTCGTTAGGTAGCTGTTTTTTTGTTACTGCAACGCATTACCGATAATTACGGTAATCGACAACGGCACGCTCCAGAGACTTCCGCCGGCCGAGTGGGCTAACTTCCGGTTAGCCCTCTGCTAACTTGAATGGGGATAAAATAATTTAATAGTGCGGCTCTTCTAGACTTTACTGTTGCACGGGTCCCATATGCCTTTATTTGTTCATGTCGACCACGCCCCCGGCCATTATCGGAGACCCAGCTTTTAATTGACTACCGGCCACTATTAGAGGAAATACGGTAAAAGTTAACGCAAAAGATGGTCAAACGCAGTCTGCAAACACCTTAAAACAGAGAGAGAGAGAGAAAGCAATAGAAAAGAGGAGCGTGAGTGAGGGTGAGAGGATAGAGAGACTGATGCAAAAGTCACATACACGTAGCTACTAGATAAAATTGCGTAGTGATCAAAGATTTGCCCGTCCTATTAAGCTAGTTTCACTAATCATTTAGAGCTGTTAGCTAAACTGTTGCTGTGCACTAGCTAGCGGAGCTCAGAGTTCACCACTGATTTCAGAGGGACAGCAGACTTCTGTGTCTTAGGTCCTATCTAGCAGGACACCTAACTCTTTCTAATGGATGGGCCGGCTGAGGTTATAGTATTGCAGGTACAAAGGTTTAGCTACACGACTCTTAAGTGCTTCAAGCTTGACGCCATTTAAACGCACAGTATGTCATTTCTGCCACTAGAGGTCTCTCAATCAAAACAATAACAAAAGACGTAGTTTGATGACGTCGTGAAGTAGCGTGGGATCATGGGAGTTTTTTTACGGGGACAGCTTCGGCGACAGAACGCGCAGCAAACTGGAATGAATAATCGTGATCCATCACGAGTGAGTAATAAAAACAATAGAATGAAAAAAACAACAGGGCGGCTAGCTAGCTAGTTGGCCGACTTCCTTCCTCACTCTCTGACGGATCATCTGGTGTTTCCTGTTTCCCCAGAAGTTAGGGGGTAAAGGGGATATGACGCCATGACAAATGAAACGCACCATTACCTTGAATACAATTACGGATTTCTCTGGGTTTGAACATTGTTGGAAACATTTGGGATAATGTAAGTACACAACTCAAAAAAACATAGGTCTAGTCGTTTTTAGATATTTTAATGCAGAAATGTTACATATTATACCTTTAAAGAAAGAAAGTTAGCGGAAAGCCACTCGTTCAGTTGTTGCTACTGCAGAGTGTAATTATTTTAGGGCAAAAAAAAAAGGTTAAATTCATAATTTATTCACATCAGTCTACTGTAGCACAGCTAATGGCACAATTGCACAATACCATGCTAGCTTAAGCTACATGCTCCTCCAGTTTCTCTATGCTAGCTGAAGCTATCAAGCACCGCTAACAAACTATTCGCTAAAAGACTGCTGACACGCTGATTGACATGGATAATTGACATATTACCGCATATCACTGACAAACTGACTATGATGGTCGATATCATTGGAAATATCAATTTAGTCGTCAAAACTATACAAACAGAGATAACCTTGTGTAAGCTTATGTAGCTTATGCTGGCCCCGCCGACAACAAGTAGGGGAGTAAAAGATGGAGAGATAAACAGAAACCCGGGAGAGAGATGTGCAAGAAGAAATGAGGGCGAGTTATTGAGAGAAGGAGGGAGAGAGAAAATGACAGAGGGCGAGACAGAGTCGGAGAAAGCGTAGTGTAGAAATAAAGATTGTGTGCCTCCAGAACTGGTAGCGAGATAAGCAGACTATGCTCCATGCTGCGCGGTGCTAATGGGCCCCATTCTTCCACCAAATAAAAGACGGCACATTTCTCCCTCTAATAAAACACCAATTAGAGGCACTTCACTGAGCAGCCTGCACAAAGTCAAAGAGAGAGAGGGAAAGACAGACAGATAACTAGAAAGCTAGATATGTAGATAAAACACCACTTGGGGTTTTGCTCCAAAAGGAGATATCCACCCTTTGAAAACAGGGAGACCTACTCTTACAAAATGATTGATAGCACAAAATCAAATTATACCGTAGCCTTTTTACTGATACTCTTTTCCAGAACCATTTATAATCAGTAGAGTAAGCTTCAATTTCGAGCTCACAAAGACGACAAGAAACCAAAAAGCAGGAACGTAAAGGTTCACAGCCTTAGCGCCCTTACAGCATTCCTGTGACTGTAGAGTGATCATGTAAGAGAGTGTGAAAGTGCTAGGAAAACTAAATAAGAGGTAAGGCGAGCGGTAGAAGTTTTTTTTTTTTTTCCTCGAGCAATTAGAGGGAGCAGAGAGTGGAAATCATTCGGAGGTTGAGGAGTGGAATCAAATGACTGTATAGAAGACGATGGTAGAAGATACCTCAAGTCAAAATGGTTGACAAAATTGTAATACATCCTCTATATTGTTAAGATGCTGAATAATTTTTTTTTTACCACTACGAAACCAAACCCCCCAAATCCCCGAAATGTCCTTAATTTCCCATCACATAAACATTAATTATCCATTAAATATATAGCTTTAAAAAAGTAAGGTAAGTATCATAGGTTTTTAAGGGATTTATTCATGGGTTGGTTCGTGGAGACACTAGAAATTAAGGGATTTTTCGTGCCTTTTGTGCATGATTTAAAGGGTTAATAATGAGTTATTAATGGAAAGTCTCCCTGGATTTTACATTGAATTAGAAAGTAAGCAGTCGAACATGAAGGGGTGTTTAAGGAGGTTTTGATGGGATCTCGTCCATTAATAACTCTGTTAACTCGTTTTAAGGGGATTTTACATGAATTAAGGGGTGAATTTATGCAAATGTAAGGCTATTTTAAGGGGTTACTGGTTCTTAGATTACTGTGTCAAATTAACTTATTTAATTAGAATCACTTCACCAAGCACTTTGCAACTAGTCAGGGGATAAGAAACTTTCAACTTTTACAGCAAAACCATTTTTGTCTTTTCCCTATTGTAGCATTTCCAACCATAGGTTGTTTTTCATGTGTACAGCGGCGTATACACACAGATAATTTGAAATGATTCCACAGGGCCTTGGAAAGAGAGGGCGGAGAAAAGAAGGAAAGAAAGATTGAATTAAAAGAAAGATTTGTGCGGTGTTGGGAGGGAGGAGGAGGTTGAGAGGCAGAAAGAAACAGAGAGAGAAAGAGAGAGAGAAACAGAGTTTTGTCGCTTCATGAGAATAAATGGATAAACTGTTCCCTGGATCATTTCAACGCATCATAAACTCTCCCTCTCTCGCGCCTTCCCTCTCTACCTTTCTTTTTCTTTCGGCAACTCTCTCTCCCTCTCTCCGGATTCATTTGAAAGGTGCATGCCTCAAAGGTTTGAGTAATGTTCCCAGCTCGCTGTCAGATTTCATATGGAGGCAGCTTTTTTCCCCTCGCTAACGCAGCATCCAACCATTACCTTTTGTTAAAGGGAAAAGTGTCGGCACCTCAAAGAGACGCGGTATTAAAGGAAATCATCTTTGGACAGCGGAGGAAGAGAGAGAGAAGAGACTGAGAGCAGAGATAAATAGGAAGAAAGAGTGAGAAAGAGCGATCAAGAAGCATGATGACTCGAGACTCTTTGCTTTTTTCACCTCATTCCCTTTGAGTCCCGCTGATCAATGAGTTTAACTTACAGACAGTACTTTACTAAATAACAGTTCAGTCCTGAAAATGGTAACTCCTGCTGTTTTTTGTGACACCGCACTCGTATGAAATCCACACATCACCAAAGTCAACTTTTTAGCAAGCGAGGGAACTTTGTTGATTCTATTTTCTCCATAGGCACCCATGTATTTCAGACTTTAAAAAATATCAAGTCAATATCTGCGGTTTGGTTAGGTGCCAGGATCAGAAAACATTTGATGTCCTGCCAGGAGTCAATGTCAACTGTCACCTACAGTAGCTTAAAAAATACAGTAAACAGTAAACAGTTCGGGAACTAAAAATAGGTCGTACTTTCAGGTTGGCATCCAGGCATTTTTTAAAATTATTCAGTGGTGTTTTGAAAAGGTTTTCTAGGCCTGATATTTATACATTGATTCAACCAATAAATAGACAATGTATGTTCAAGTTAAAAAGAAAACAAAATCTGCAAAAGGCAACAATGAAGGGACTCTACTTACTCATTTGATGAACAAGCTTGATGTAGCTTGGAGGCGAAACCCAATGAGTTGCTCAAATTAGTTTATTGTTGCTCTAAAGAAACAATATCAGTATGAATGGAATGGAACGGGTCTTTGAGCCTTTCAGTGCAGGGTTAAATGCTTTATTGTCGTGTGGACTATCATACAAAATAAAAGTACTGAGTGAAAGTCATGACATTTTCACATGCTATATATGTGGTAGTCTGACGGTTCCCTGAAAGTAGACTAAGAAGCAGGGAAAAATCTATGGTTTAACTCTATGGCAATTGCTTGGAAATGCCAAAAATCCTTTAGAAAATAATAATAATGAATAAAATGCAAAAATACAGAAAAAGAAAAACACATTTTAGACAGATATTTCATGTCTTGTTGAATATATCACCGCATCCTAATTGCTCATGCGTATGCATGAGTCCAAGTGTGCACTTAGGCCACACACTTAGGCCAATTAGTCATCTATAAAGCAGTGTTAGAGAGAGCAGTGTTTGCTCCAATGTCACAACTCCACTGGACAAAAGGGGATGGCTTGTAAAGTGTTTGTCATTGATCCCTGTTAGTCTACATTCAAATGACCCACTAAAAGCTACTCTGGAACAGTTAAGAGTGGAGTAAAAGGACATTGTATAAAGTATGTTAATGTGTAAAAGCCACTTATGGTACTTGTTTTGTATCAGTGCTCTGCTATCCTATTTGGTGTTGGGGAAACTGAAGCACTTTGTTGATGTTGTGTTATGGTCGCAACTATTTTTTGCAGTTTTTAGAGTCAACGGAATGGTTTACGGTTAGGGTTAGGAGTTTTCTAGGTGGGTTTTCTAGGTCGACCTGTTGGTCCGCCACCCACTATACAGTATTGCTCATTTATTAATCCCTAACATTGATTTTATTTCCTTTTGCAGATGTAACTGGAGCAGAGGGACATCAAATAGGCACCCTGGACTATTATATTCTGTGGCTATGATGTATTTTTCTATAGTGTCTGTATGTGTGTTGTTGTAATGTGATCATGTACATGTATACTACTGTATGTGGAATGGGTTTATAATATCTAGTATTGGCTAATTATCTACTGGCTTCATACATGTACCGATGACGAGTTTGGGAGCCTTATTGGCCAGTTTGATTGTGATGTGCGGATTGTTCCTGAGCTGCTGGATGGCTTGTCGTTGAGATGCTGCGATTCTGTCTGGTAAGTCCGGTGGCAGGCAGTAACAGTGTATTATACTCCTGTCCCTCTTGATCAACGTCTATATCCATCCATCTGACTGGGATAGATTAGGTTTGCAGTTGGAGGGGTGTCCCTTTGAAATTCCTCCCTGTCACATTTGATCGGACGGGGGATGAAGGTCAACTATTTCTCCAATAGTAGGATCTGTACGTCCGTAAACACAAATGAGCGTAAAAATTCATTATGTTGAATGGGCCCTGGAATAACCATCCATCAGGTGCTCATGCAAGCCTGGAGATAGAGCAAGAAGGTAAGGAGGGAACTGTCATGTAGGATCTCTAGAAAGTTCGTCAGGTAAGTGGCGTTGTGACTACCTGAGGTTACCCTGTTTTTGGGCTGTGAGGTAAGGCGATTAGCTAATAACTGGCATATAAACATTAGCAGTGGGAAATGTGGGTAGGGCTTGGGAGTTTCCCTCCCTAACTGTCCTGCCTTAATGGAGGATTGGAGTCCTGACTGTATGGAAGGTTGTACATGAGAACTCCTGTCCAAATCTCTTTACTGTCCAGTTCACAGCTATATGAACGGCTATTGTGTGAGATGTGGGGCCTGTGTAAGTGATTCTGCGGTGGAGTTCTGTAGTGTGACCGCAAGATCAAAATGTTGCTGATTTGTGCTGGCTGCTGCGTGTGTTCTAGTATGATATGTGGGAGAGGGTTCATGAGTTTCTTGACCTGTCTCGCCGTACCAGCTGGGAAACGTCTGGGATGCAATTGCCCCATCTAGATAACCTTATGATGTATTGCCTGCACCACTTTGAAATAATGTGCGGCTGTTAGACCGGGTGGCCTCATCTGGAGGTTGTGTCAGAGTCATGGGTGGAGTGGTGAGTGGATGGTGATCTATTCTGTTTGTCTACCGCTCCGTGTAGTCCTAGTCCATCTGTTATACTGAGTTGTGGTGCTGTCGAAACTCTGGGTGTTCATCAGCTGTCTTGCAGGTGGCAGTGGATGTAAGGCTACATGAGGTGTCATAGGACTGTCATACTGTTAGGCTGGAGAAGGTCTGTTGGAGAGTCATTGTGGTCCTGCAGATGGGAAACAAAACTCTGTGTATCTTGAATAGTGCTTGGAGATACAATGACAATCTTTCAGTTTCCCGGTCTGTTTTAGGCCGTCTTAATCAACTTTAGTAGTAGTAGTATTTTATTCAGTCATCACACACAATACAATAAGTATAAACAGTATATACAATATACAATCTAATATACAATAAGTATAAACAGTCTAGACAGTATAAACAAAATCAACAATCTATGTATTAAATAGTGACTGAAAAGGCACAGGCAGAAGCATAATGCTTATATATGCCTATCCTACATTCTTATCAATTTAAGCTACCCTCCAGAAATATAAAATAATAATAAATTAAAAATCATTCACACTTGTAACCCTCGAAAATAGCTTTATAAACCATTCTTTTGAAAACCAAAAGCGAGTTACACATTCTTAAATTTATATTAACATTGTTCCATAATTTAACCCCAACAATAGAAATAAATCTCCTTTAATCCCTTTTTTAGCTTTTTGTACGGTAAACTTACAAACATCTCCAAATCATATTTGCACTCCTGCACTGAAAAAAACCTTTGTACACAGTCTGGGAGTAACTTTGTTTTAGCTCTGAACATTATTTGCATTATTTTATAATATACCAAAACATTAAATTTCATAGCATGGGATTTTATAAACACTTGATTAGTGTGATCATAATAACCGGCCTTATTAATAATACGTATGGCTTGTTTTTGTAGTAAGACTATTGAATTTATAGTCGTTTTAAAGGTCGATCCCCACAATTCCACACAGTAAGATATGTAAGGAAGTGAGCAGTAAATTATATACAAGGCCTTATGATTTAATATATCCCCAGATTTATACAAGATTGCGACTTTGAAATTTTCAAACTTTCTGCAGTCTTTTGGTATTATATTATATATACCTGTCCTGTTATGTGTCTGTGTCTTCCCTTTGGTGAACTTTTGACTTACGTCCACTCTCTCTTTGCCAATAAAGTTTGTCCGTTTTCGGCAAATATTGTCATGATTTTCCAAATTGCTTAGACCACCTCGCAAACAGATTTTAATCTGTCCCCAATGCCTCTTGGGTGCATTTGGATCGCATTTTAATGCCAGGTGTGTAAGGGGATTATCCTGGAAGTGATTAACTGGTACTGTGTTCAGATATCGTTGCCTAATGTTGTAAAGATGCTGATTCTGATTTCTACAGTGTTCCTGGTTTCTCCAATATAGTGCTTATAGCACATTATGAATTAAAACCGCATTAGTAGAGGTGTTGAATGGTAATAGATGCATTACTGGGGCTGAGTTTCGGCTGTGTGGACAGCTTATGAATTAACTGTGCTTAAAAAAGTGTGTGCTGCAGGTGTCATAGTGGCATCCTTCTGAATTTCGTCCACACCAGGTTGTCTCTTATTTTTTTTCTGAATGCTGATATGGCCATGTATCCTTGGAGTGGTACATACTTCCGTTGAGTTATGGTATAGTAAATCTAAGTGCTGCATTCCATTTAGCCCATCTCTGCCGTATATGTCAGCTGTCCTTTAACGCCAGATACTATGAGAGATTCATTTACAAATGAGACACGGCGAGAATCAGAAAGACAGTGTGGGAGGATGCACTGCAATATGACCTAACAGAGAGGTAGAGAGAGAAAGAGAGACAGGCAGACAGACAGCCAACCTGCCAGCCAGCCTGTAGTCAGTAATTTGGACTAAAAGGTCAGACCAGCTGATGGCTCCATCCATCTAACATGGCAGCTGACCTCTGAGAGTGGGTTTGGGGTCATGGTGGGTCACAGAGAGAGCGAGAGAGGGATGGAGAGAGAGAAAAATCTACATCGCAACAGACAACACAGATAAAAACATGGTCAAGAGAAAGTAGTAGTAGTACAGTAAAGTGAACACTGCAGAAAATATACAGTTTAACAAGCCTTACCTTTCTTAAAACAAGTGAAAAAATCTACCATTTGGGTGAGATAATTTCACTGATTTCCAATGCAAATTAACTTGTAAGAATTTTCTTGAATCTAGTTTCATTTTCTTGATGGAGCGATCTGCCATTGGGTTAGCCCAACCCTAACCCTAACCCTTGACATTGAATAGATGTTGATGCGACAAATGTTGAAAACCTGTGTAAATAACATTAAAGAGAAAATTGAGACAATGTACATAGTCGTCCAAAGCAGCTACCGTCACCATTTTGTGAAATCAAGACCTAAATATATATGATGAGTTTAAAACAATTTCCAATGTTGTTTCCTACAAATTTTTGCTGTGCCATACTATCATATTGTATCAAATATTTGGGTTGACTCTGAACTTGGCCACCTCCTGCACATCACTGCCTGTGGTTGCAAGGAAATTCCCAACATTTCTAACAATTTCCAAGAGAAATGGCCACTAAAGCTTGTCTATCTCCAATTTCCGGTTACATTCCACAAAGTTCATGGCGTCTCCTAATACCTCTCCTTCATCTCAACCCCAGCGAGGAGTCACAACATGCTGTGTGATGGCTCCATCCGTCTAACATGGCAGCCGACCCCTGGAGACTGGAGAGAGGAGAGAGGGATGGACAGATGTAGACTGCATGTCAAGACCGAGTCAGAGAGAGAAATGATATGTGGTCTAACAGGAGAAAAAGAAGAGGACAAAGAAGAATGATTACAAGAACAAGGTTCTTGTAGCTAGAAGGTAGAGAAAAGGAAAGAGAGTTGTCTTCTATTTTTTGATTGAGATGTGCATTTGAAGTTTTGTTTGAAGGTACTTTTATGACATATACCTCCTTCATATCTAATTCTACCCTCCACCACAGGCTGTTGGCTGATGGCTCCATCCATCTCACATGACAACCAACCTCTGAGAATGGCTTTGGGGTCATGGTGGGTCAAAGCCAGAAAGAGAAAGAATGGATAGTAGAGCGAAGGGAGAGATAAAGATGAGAAAGACTATAAATGGAGACAGTATGATAAGAAAGAAAGAAAATCATAAATGAAAAATGAATCAGAGGGAGATGATAGGTAGAAAGGTAAATAAGGCCTCAGTGTCCCAATTGGAATATTATAATAAATACAAGAAGTTGTGATGTTTTCTACCTGTTGAACAGAGCTGCAGGTGGTTGGCAGGTTTGGAAATGTCAAAAACATATTTTGAAGCACACGTAGAATTGCTTTTATCATGAAAAATCATTTTTCATGGGGGTTGAAATACTTCGAACAAAGCCAGAAAGCGTTCACTTGGAAAATTTTGATCTTTTTTTTTTGCTAGCACATATGTAGATGGAGGGGGAAAAAAACACAGATGAAATATTTACGACTAAAAGTTGAATGAGGAGTTCAGCCGAAGTTTAAAATGATTCCAAAACTGACACTCTTTGGTGGGAGACGAGTGTAAAACTTACAGCCCTGATGCCATTGAGGGAAAACAGCCTTCCTGGTGACAGAATCACTAGATAAAAGTCTGTAACTTGCCACTTTCAACCCCATAATGTCTGTTCCTACATCCCCTTGGGTAGGGATTTTCAAACTTTTTTCCAAATTCAAATGACTTGGTGTGCTTACGCAAGACGCAGCATTCCCAGGCACGGCTAATTATCAATGCCTGGGAAATGTCGAGGAAAAGAGGGCAAAAAAACTCTATTAAATTAGAGAAAGGGAAAGTATGATCAAAGGCTTATTTCGCTAATTTAATGGAATTTCTAAACATCATAGCGAATTCCCAAGGCGTATATCAACCAGTGTTCCTCATCACACTGGCTGTGAAGGCGTTAAGCTCAAGTAAAGCATGGGAAAGGCACTCTAGAGGCAACATGATCCAAACCTTTAAAATGTATAAAATGAGCATTAGCATTCAAATTAATGTCCATGAACAGTAATTTGGCTGGTACACCTAAGATGGCTGCCACAGAGCTTCCGATGCACTGCAAAAAAATGTCCATCCAAACAATCAATTCGGTAGTGTTGAGTCTTAGAATGTCATTTTTCTCTACAAAGTGAAACAAAATATTACAATGGGGTGAGGTAATTTTAAATATTACAGCAGCTGTCACAGGTGTATCAAAGTAGATTACCATTGACACCAGGAAGGGCCCTTTCCATCCAATCAATTTCTGTGAATTAAACATTCATTTCCAAGACCTGATTATTTAAATGAATATTTCAGGCAGCTTAGGTGTGCCAAAGGACTTTCTGGCCAGGCCACAACGTCAAAAATTGTTTTACACTGGGTGTGCAAAATACTCTTTCCATGAATAGAGTGATCAGGTGAATTCAGGTAAAATCTATGATCCCTTATTGATTTTTCTTGCTAAAGAAGAAGAGGAGACAGGATAAAGAGGGGTTACGCCTTGAAACAACTGAGACATGGATTGTGCAAATGGGGGTGCAACAAAAGAATTAGGAAGGTGTTTCTTGAAGTTTGTACACAGTTCGGATCATTTTGAAAGGTGTGAACATGGCATGTGGATCATAAAATTCCATTCAGTGCCGATCATTTCTGGTGTGAAAACAATTTCGATAAACTCCGACTCAAAAAGAGGAAATGACTGCAACCATAGAAACATCGGTAGCTAGCATGCATGGCTACACTGTCGCAGAACTGTACCCACAGAAACATCTGTAGCTAGCATTAGCATCCATGCTACACTGTAGCACGTAAACAAATCCCGTAAGATTGGCATTCAGCCTCTAACCAGCAATCAAAAATGTCGTGCTCTCCAAATACATTAAATGTAACACTGGAAAAATCTTCTATGTTTATAACCTCGGTTACCTGGATGTTTGTTTGTCACTAGGTGTCACTAGTTAATTTGATTCCAAATCAACGGACTTCTTGACTGCAGAGAGATATGATTAGATGTCAGAAAGCGTTCACTGGCCAATCAGAATTCAGTATTCAACAAAGCCATGTGATAATTATGTTACAAGCTATCTTTGCTAGCATTAGTGTATTCTCCACAGAAGAGACTGAGGCAGCTGATCAAATAAACTGCAAATTTAATCAGGTCTGTACAGTATATACTGCCAGAAACGAGCTGTAGGACTGAGCAGAGTCTGTACTTGTTTAACTAGGAAGTACCCTTTCTATCCATTCTAATTCTGTAGCGTAGAACAATCACCCTTGGGCAATATGACAAAATGTGTGGCGTAAGTTAGTGTTGACATCACCATATGCCTGGAAGCCACACGGGGAGAGGATCTAGGAGGGAACAAAGGAAGGGGAGGGGGGGAACAAGGAGGAAGCAGCGGTAAAGCTCCTGCTGGAGGGGAAGACGAAGGAGGTAGGGAAGGAGGCAGAACGAAGGAGAGGGGAGAGCAAAGAGGGAGGTAATGGCTAAATAAAGAAAGGGGAGGAAAGGAATGCTATAAGTAAGGAGGAAGGAAAGCAACACAGTCTCGTGAAATGCTGTGAAATGAGCACAATCTTCGAAACACAGATAACGTTGAATGACATGAATAATATGAAAATTACGTTCCTCCACTACGAATTGGATTATGTGACAGTAATGCAAATCGGACATGCCATTTTCACCTGGTAGCTACGTGAAAAGGTTAGCTAACGGTTACGTTTACGCAACTTTGGTTACGGTTAGTGTTAAGGTTGAGTAAGACTGGGCAACTAAAACAGTTTTGTTAAGGTTTTGGTCATGGTTAAATTAAATGAAAGTTTACTCATAGTAGAAATATTCAACCACCACACCTTTACTTTTACTTTTCAATGTCAACCTACTTGCTGTTTCTAGTCTCCTCCACCTCCTCCTTTTCTGGAGGGAAGACATATTTCTCTCACTTTTTGTGCCTATTTCCCAAAATTTCGGGAGACCGGGCTCAAGGAAGGGGTGAGAAAAAGGTTAGGGAGGGAGGAAAGGAAGCAAGGAGAGGACAAAGAGAGGAAGGAGGGAACGTTGCCCCCAGGAGAGTACGGTGGCTGAGAGAGGACAAGACAGACATCTTGGGCGGAGCGTTTTTTTTTTTTCAGGCCGTATGTTGCCTGTCAGATGACAAAGCTTCGCCCTGTTGCACACACACACCCAGGAGGACAGAGATTTATAACGAAGCTGTCCCCTACATGGAGAGAGCACACACACACACACACACACACACACACACACACACACACAAATATATCGACAGCCTCACACACACTCACTCACGCGTGGAAAGCCACACACCCAGGAGAGGGGGGATTTACAACTGAAATGTTGTTAACACGGAGCTTCTTACGGAGCATGCGCGCACACACACACACACACACACACACACACACACTCTCTCTTGACTGTGGATGTACAACATTGTCGCCATTTTCAAACACTTTCTCTATGCATCACTCTTTTCTGTTCTTGCGGCCGTCACGCTGTCGAAGAACGTGAAATTTCAGCACATAATCTTTATGTAACAGCGAGGATTTTATTATTACAGTAGCATGAAGTCACGTGGCGTTACATGACTGCGTGATTTCTCCAGAGAATATGAGAGGAGGAGGAGAGGAGGCCTGTCAGTCATGGCAGCATCGCCTCGCTTCACACACACCTTAGAGATATCCTTAATTGGAACATATGTCCCATAATACTATGTCAATTTCTCTTTCTCTCTTTCTTCTCTCTCTTCTCTACAAAGGAAAAAAGGGCTGTTTTGCATATGTTGTGGAACATATATGCAAGCCGTTAACCCTCACAAATGAGGCTTTTAACATTTAAGAACAATCCCAGTGCTTCTGACACAAGGGCTTGATATTATTCTTGCTTGAATAGAAGTTCATAGATCAAACCTTTTTGTTATGCGTATCCAAAAACATATGCACATACTCAAGTAAGTTCCTGCTGGGTACAACACAAAGGATTGCGGGATTCATAGAGAAAGACTGGCAGTATGTTCTTCATTTAATTACCTTGACTGAAAAAAAACGAAATACATGATATATGGGGTTGAGTGAGTCTTCCTCCATTTTTCCATCATGTATCTTAGCAATGCCAATACATGATAAAAATAGATCTGATGAAAATGCTTGTGAATTGAAAACAAGAGGGATGAAAAGACACGTTAATTGAAATATTAAGTGAAACTTTTGAGTGAGAAATTGTGAAGTGACAATTTAGAAAAGAGGTGATTTGATAAAAAAAAACATTTATCATCACTTTCTATCATTCATTATTTATCATATGAATGACAAATTTGCCATTTATCATTTAAGGCGAGCCCTAGAAAGGTGGAACTAACAAAACCAAACTGATAAATGGTTCAGCCAATAGATGGGAAATTCAGAAACATGCTTTTTACCATTAGATGTCAGGCTTTACACAGATTTGGGTTTGGGGTTTAGTTACTCTTTGAAGGGAAACCAAATATACAGACTACTTTTCAGGTTGGACTGACATCTATTGGTTAAAATTGTGCTATTGTAATGGCAATCTGCTATTGGCTGATCTTGGTTACCTGTGATGTAGGTTACCTGTTTTGTCATGGTGTGTAATAGATCTGTCAATAGCAACTAAGATCTACCAGTAGCAGATTGCAATTGCAATAGCATGGATTTTTAACCAGTAGATGTCAGTCCAACATGTCTCTGTGTTTGGTTTCCCTTTAATCAAATGACCTTTCAATGCGTCACCTCATAATTTATCACTTTCTTGTTCTTTTATGTGCATTTTTATCATGCTATTCTTCCAATTCATATTCATTTTCATCACCACGTTAATTTTTGATAATTCCACCCTTCTAGGTACTAGAGGTTGCTCAACTTAAACGATAAATGGCAATTTGTTGATAAACTGATAACTGATAGAAAGTGGTGATAAATAATGAAACTGTCTCTGTTTTCCTCAAATCCCCTCTATTTTAGTCAAATCATCTTTGGATTTATAAAATGACAAGAGTTTGTCACTCTTGTTTTCAATTCACAAGCATTTTCATCGGATCTGTTTTTATCATATGATTTGTGTTACTTCCACCTCTCACAGGCTTCAAGTCAAATAGCAAAGATAATCCAAATAGGAAATGACATTAGCAACATTTTCCCTTCTATATCTCATTCCAGTGTGTCGGCATCATTCATTCTGTCTGTGGTATAAATGCAATCTTTGTGTTTTTCTTGCTTAAATTTAAAGTTTGCATGGCCATGAATGTGTTAAGTGAATTTCACAACCCTTGGGGCCCTTGAAAACCCATTGTATAATTTCAAAAATACATGAGCATCAATGAGAAAATAAGCCGTCAAGATATGTGGTACTTGTTCGACAACAGTGATTCATCTAACTGAGCTATAGGCTTTAGGTTTGCTGAAATAAATTAAATGGCTGTAATAATTAGGGCTAATTATAATAACAATAATAATGTATGAACAGGGAAATACATTTCATTACACTAGCCTTCTTTGAAGAATTGAGCCTTCAGACACAATCCCATTAAACATGAAATATCTTTGAAATCGCCTGGGAACCATCAGCCTCCGTTCATTCAGCAATGACAAACACTTTGTTGCGATCCACAGTGTAATTGACGCCCCGAAACTAGAAGATATGAAGCTTCGAATCGGACAAAAACAAAGCCAAAAAATTCAAGCCTGAATACAAAATGTAGAGAAAAAAGCCAAAAGGTAAAGAAAGTGTGGTGAAGAAACCAAAAAGTAATAAAAAAAGATAAGATACCGGTAACAATCCGCCTAAAGAGCCTAAATGTGAGGCTTCCATTAATATGATGCAGGCCGAAGAGACTGAACTCACACCCACGCACACACACACACACACCATGGCCCTAATATGGGGATTATTAATTGACAAAATGAGTTTGACACTGGTTTGATAGATGTGCAGAACAGAGCAGAAGGCAGACCTAATCACTCTGGCCCTAAATGGATTCATTATGACGACCAGCCTGACATACTGCTACTGCTACTGCTGCAATGCAGAGAGAAAGACAGAGAGAGGGGAGGGGGTGGTGGGGTGGGGAGGGCTGACTAGAAGCCTAATATAGCACAATGACAGCAATAAAATCAGCTTTTGCTTTACGACGGAACATTAAGCTGAGCCGAGAGGAGAGAAAAGTAGTCCGGGAGGGAGAGGAAGACAACAAGTACCTACAGACTGTATACAATTTCATGGTGCCTTCATGGTGATGGCATATGCACCTATAATTAACTGTCAGTTATTTTGAATGTGATTCCAGCTCTCTGGCTTCCTAGTTGATTAGCTGCCTCTATCTCTTCTACGGAGAATGCAGTAACGTTACGCTGCCTAGCTTGTTAGCTAATGTTAGCGACTGAACCGTTAGCAAACGTAGCTTATAGCACGTAGAAGCACTGCTACGACAACGTGCTTCATTCTAAAATGTTAGAGTTAAGAGATGTTAGAGATTTAGCTAAATATATCGATATGTAGCCTACAGTCGACAAGGTAAGTAGCCAGACAAGAGGGGAAAGAAAATGGAGGGAAATTTGTTTGCTAGCAGTGTCACAATTACCTAACTCATACAAGTTTGAAGTTGTATAGAAAAGCTCTCTCTTGGAAGCATGTTCTAACCATGTGGACATACCAGGTGTGTTTAAAAATGCAGATTAGCATATGACCACTAGATGTTATATTTTCAGTTGCCTAGCCATACATCTTAACTACTAGCTAGATGCTATTCAGTGTAAAATGGCTATTGTGGTCATCTTGTATGTAGACATTCCATGGGGTTATAGATTTTGCAAACTGTGGCAGATGGCTAGCTAGGTAGGTGGTCTGCGACGTCGTCAAAACTCATTTGCATACAAAGATGATTATGGGAGATTAGCGTTGCAGCTAAACTAATTTGAATAGAAGATTATTTTTTTGACATTTTTGCCTTTATTTGATGGTTCGCAGTGGAGAGACACAGGAAGGACTGAAAGAGAATTAGGCTTTTGAAGACCACAAAAAAAAAGAGGAAAGGTGACAGAGAGATAGGCAAAGAGCTAGAGGAGGGAGAAGCATTACAAACAGAGAGAGAGAGAGAGAGAGAGAGAGAGAGAGAGAGAGAGAGAGAGAGAGAGAGAGAGAGGCTCGGTGGGTAGGTGTACATCAGATCAGATCACATTGGTTTTATAACAGTAAAAGGGAGGGCTTGTTTTTGGAGCGCCGGCGTTGGGATCAGTTTCTTACACAGAGACAGCTGCTCGACACAACTCTGGTGTGTGTGTGTGTGTGTGTGTGTGTGTGTGTGTGTGTGTGTGTGTGTGTGTGTGTGCGGTGAAACTGTAAATTCCACATGCATTCACTCAAGGCAGCATCTGTCTACAGAGTTAGGACAGGCCGAGTTTAAGCACCACCATTGTTAATTTAAAAGTCTATATGTTGTCTCATGAATGTGAACCGTTTTCAATGATTTGTGTTTTTGACATTATATCTGCGTCAGCGTTTGACCTCATAACCCCAAAAAATTCAGTCGGACAATAATATTATCTGACCCTAATCCCACACGGGAATGAGTGTGTTTTACTTGGGTGGGCCGAGGATAGCCGGGTACTCGCGGATTATGAGCGAGAGCAAATTAGAAGAGCCGGCGTTTGACTTTCTCAGCGGAAAAAACAAAAAAAAATATAGACAATTCAGCAGAAAACTACTCCGTGTTTTGACCTTTTGTTGTTTAAGCCAGAGGAAATATTTCAGCAGTTAACTCTGGAGATTAAATGTTCCAGCCTCGAATTCTGTCGCTGTCTTAACACAAAATGCTTGTACCGGGAAATTGGGGTTTCTGTCTTGCTTTAATGTGTGTGTGTGTGTGTGATGGCACAAACTGAAGTTACCCGTCCCAGGCCTAGTGGGTAGAGGAGCTGTCCTGAGACAGAAAGGTCACATGTTCATTGCTCTCAGATAGAAGTTCATTTCATGTTGTTTATGTCCTGTACTGCCAGGATTAGGCCTATTTCAGTATGGGTATATGTGTGTTAGTGAAGAATATGTCCAGAAATGAATGAATTTTGTTGTTGTCTATGCTGTTTTAAGTCTATTTGTAGGCCAGACTTAATCTGTATAGTCTGCTGGGCTCAGCTGTGAAAAAGTAGGCTTACGGGTCTTATGGGTAATCATGTTATCACATAGGGCTGAACGAGTTTGAAAAAATATCTAATTGCGATTATTTTGACTGATATTGCAATTGCGATATGATTTGCGTTATTAGAGGGAATGATCACTTTTACATCATTATTCTCATTTTCATTGAAAAACGTATTAAAATGATTATGGTGTGATTTTTGCGGGGATCTGTACCAAACAAAGATGTTTTCTTAAGTCTGTAGAATATGTGTAGGCCAGGACATCTCTGCAGCATGACAATATTTAATTTAAAATGGTATTTTGACACACATTTCGCCTTTAACAAATATTGTGCCTCCTGCGATTTGAAAATTGCAGTAGGCCATATTGCGATTTCGATAAAATTTTGATTAATTGTTCAGCCCTAATGTTCCAAAACCACATGTGGAGCACCTGAAAATTTTCCAAATCCATACATTACCCATTTGCAAAGCACATATGTTCCACATATTGCCCATGTGATGTGATGTGTTTCACATGGGATTTTTCCACATGTGAAATTGTGGTTTTTCCTGTAGGCCCAATATTTGTTACTACTACTTACTTACTATGCCAATAGCACTTTTTGAATCAAATTTGAATTTCATTGAATTGAGAATCTGCTGCACCATTCCATTGCAGTATTGCATTACAATGAAGTATTGGATTTATTTTAATTAAGCATGTTATTTTGCCCCATATTTCACTGTAGTTCTCTTTGATTTTGTGAATCAGAGTTGCTTCAAAAGTTTATGTTGTAATACGCTGTAATATGAACTACATCTATTCAGTTTCATATCAATGCATTTGATCCACGAGAACCTGCCACAGAAGTCTGCATACAGTTCGCTGTCACACATGCATTACAGATGAAATGTGACTTTCACGTTACAGCAGAGTAATGCCAGCAACAACAAGAAGAAGCAAGAAAAAGTTGTCAGTTTTTCATTGAAAAGAGGAATCTCGAATTTAAACATTGTCAAGGCTAATGTTGGTCTACAAGGGAGAAAGAACAATTCCTGCATGAGTCCTGTGTTTGTGGCAGTTTATCTTAGTTTGTCTTAGTTTCCTGGTTTCTACCTTTGGGAGATATTCGTTCCTGTTCAGATATTGATTAAGCTGTCATATATATATATCTCAGGAATAAAACCTGAATTATGTTTTCGGGTGTATTTTCCCTTTAAATCACAAGTACAACACCGACTGGAATCAAATGCACTTGGTCATTGTTTACTCAAATTGACCAATTGAGCAAATAATGAAATAAAATATGTGTAATGATCAAATAATAAGCTATCAACATGTTAACTATCATCATTATATTCTGATTTATGATTATTATACTCATTAATTCATCTGAGTTGGCTGCTGTTTGGTTCACTGGAGAAAGATGAGAGGATGCAACATTTGTGGCAAGTTCAGAGGCACTTCATCTCTGGATCAAAACCCTCAATTTTCCAAAGGGTAATAACCACTTGGCCATGCAGTGATGTGTAGCTCTGTGGCTGTTGCTGACTATGTTTGAAGTTTTTAATGTGTGTATTTACATCAAGAGTCCATTCTGTAACCGGTTGTCAGGCCAAATCCATGCATCTCCAAAAAGTCAGATTTTTACGTTCTTTGTGCCATGGGAGACAACGTCAGCAGTGGAATATAGAGAAAAATAACAATAATGATAACGTTATTTATATAGCATTTTTCAAAGTACGCAAAGTCCCTCACAGAGACAAGGAGGTAAACAGAGCTAATACAATCAGGCACAAAACACAGGACATAAAAAAAAAAAGCTAAACAACAGTTCGACCAAAGCCGATAAAGAAAGTCAATAAAAGTCACAACAGTTAGAACAACGCTGAATAACAGCAGAGCCAAAAATGACAGAAAAGAAATAAGAGCGAAGAAAACCGCAACAGGACGGTGAAGTAACACAATTATAAAAAAGTTTTTGATTTAAAAAAAAAAAAAGTTTTTTAGCATGGATTTAAAAGATGACATGGACTCGGCGAGCCTGGGTTCCTCAGGCAAAAGAGGCAAGAAAGAGCAAAAGACTGGAGTTTAAAAGTTTCTGCAGCACACTGACAAAGTCTAAATGGTATCTGTGAAGCACTGGAATGTGATAGTGTGGAGAACTGATAATGCTGCTTGGGGCACAAGGAGAGAATGTGGCCACTTGTTGTGTTTGATGTGTGTTCATTGACTTTTCAAAAGACCAACCAGTCGAGGAGTAAGCTGTCATTCTTAGTAGGGCTGGGCGATATGGTTGAAATCAATATCATGATAATAAGGATTTTTCTCAATATCAATATATATCACGATATGGTTCATGTATGCAAAATCGCGTTAAATAATCAAAGTAATGTTCATCTCATTGAACCGAATGGTAATGTTAGGTGTGGTGTCAAACAAACCATACCTCATTTTATGAGAGTTTTTAAGTCAAATTTGCTTGTCCTCATCAATTCAGACAGCAGAAATGTGTGTCACGATATCAAAATATCTTCATATCATCACGATATGATTCCACTGAAAGACGTAAATGATAATATTGAATTATCACCCAGCCCTAATTCTTAGTAATCAGATCGCTGTAATCTATGAATATGTAAAATCTGTCACCAGAGACAGAGTAACAGACAGAAAGAGAGCTAGTTAGACCTGCACTAGGCAACTTAACTCATTGGCGGCTCCAAATGGCAGTGAGAGGTAATTGTATGAAAAAGGTTTGATCTTCATTACCCAGAAATCCTGTAACGTGACGTCAGTAAACTGTACACCACACGTTGACCAAGCCTGCCAGTGTGTGATGCTTCATACCAAAGGAACAAGAGGAAAAGATCTAACACTGCTGAGTCCAGCTTTCTCTGGACGGAATGCTCTCTCACTGCTCTAACTCAGTTTCACAATTTCCAAGAAGATTTCCCCCCATCTGGGCAGATAGGGTGAATCTATGGCATCTCAATTAGTGAGAATGGGACACTCTTCTCTGTTGCTGTCCCACTTTGTGATTTAGGATGGATTTTTACATAACATTCACTTTAGCACCACAGTTCAGTGTGGCAGAAATGGTTAGACAGGATTCTATATATGGCAATATTGAAAATACGATTATAACAAAGATAGTTTATTGATCCCTGTAGGGAAATTCTCTTTTCAGTTACCTCCCACACAGGGTGGTCAGAGGTCAGGTACACAACAGCAGCCCTGGAGCTGGTAGGGAATCAGTGGGGGCTTGAACCCAGTATGAAGTATGGTCTCTCTATATTTTCAGCCATAATGCCACAGAATGCAAAATATTAAAATAGAAGTCACTTAAACTTAGGAAAGGCAGCATTTCATTTTTCAGTATTTTGCTTTTTACCCCCCCTAAATAAGCATATATTTGTGTATTTTCTAATGCAGAAGCAAAATCATGACATTTTGGCACTCGGCCTGGTGCCACATACCAAAACAGTGCGGAATGCAAAATACCCTGAGCAGTCTAAATGACTGCAGCTGTAGATTATAGAGCAGATACTATTAGATTATTGGATTTGAAACGTAGCGTAGGAGCAGCCGAACGGGGGTGAAAAAAACAAAATATAAAAACGATCAAATTACACTCCACTCCTTGCCAAGAGGGAGATGACGATCTATTTTTATTACAAATAAATAAATCTGTGTTCCAAATCTCGAAGTGTGTGTGTGTGTGAGTGTGCCGCTGCTGCTGGCTTCTGCACTACTTGCTGGTCAAAATATAGCTGGGTTGGAAGAATAGAGTGAGTGTGTCCCTACCTATGTCTACATACATTATGTGTTACTGTGTGTGTGTCTGTGTCCACGTTCAGCAAAGTCTTTAGCATTAGGGTATGATGACTCAGCATCATGTTGGTACAAAACCAATAAAGATATTTCTGATACACATACACACAGAGAAAAAGGTGCAGTAAGACATTAACAGAGTGACAAAAAAAGAGTCAGAAAGAGATAAAGGCAGTGGAAGTGGAAGAATAGACATGCGTGGATGTGAGAGAGAAAAACCCAGACAAACCCAAACACACCATTTCAGGTTCACATACAGCTTCCCCCCCCCCCTCCGTGATACAAGAAAACAATTAGTGTAAACTTCATATCTGATCTCACCCCCCTAACAAGAAAACACAGATTTTGTCACTTATAATACCCGGTTATCAGCGTGCGTGATTTGATTTGTCAACACATTTTCGCCCGTCTCCATTAATGCTAACGCGGGCGTGCTAATGACTTGCGGGGCCGCGGCGGCAGAGCGGAGCCTTTTTTTCCTCCGGCGAAATGCACCGATAAAAATTTACAAAGTGAGCAATAATGGATGAGTAGTTTTTTACTGGGTGATTAGGCTAATGTGGTTTTAATTGGCAGGAGGGGGGCGCTTCTTTTGTTAAGGTGTGCAGAATCGGTGCAGCGGAGGAGACGGGAGGAGTTCGAGCGTCGCGGTTTCCGAACTGTATCAAATAAAAAATAAAAAAAAAGACAGAAGGGCAAAAGCTGCAGGTACATTTATCATTTCGATGTGATTTTAGCAAGTCATTATTGTTTTACCCCTTACTTTGCCAGGCCGATTATCTCTTTACATGCTCATTTTGACCTGAAAATGTCCTCCTATTAATGTCTCCTATTATATATGTGTGTTCACTTTACTTCCACTTTCCAATCTTCCTCTCCATCTCTCAATTGCTCATATGCACCTTGTGACCAGTTTGCATCTAGAGTGCGTACGATTTTGATTAAAATGTGAGTCAGACCACTTTGGGATATGATTTAGCTAATCGGATCAGAGACACTTACGTCAAAAGGAGTTCGGCCCATTTATAGCAACAAATGGTTATACAGTTGTATCTGGCGGAAAAGGCTCTGCTCTTGAGGATGCTCCCCAAATGAATCAAAGCAGCATGCAAGAGATTTTGTGGGCAGCGCAATAAACCCCCTAAGTAGTAAACATATCATTAATAATATGAACCAACATAAAACTAGACTTAATTAGGAGATAGCTGGCAAAAACATCCTGTGTACAGATAATAGCAGGTGGAGGGTGGGGTGGTGGAGGGAGCAGTGGCATGAATGATTAGCACTGTGAGCTGGCAGATTATAAAGACTGCCCCATTGACTTGTTTGAATATGATTGGCGATCGAGAGTCATGAGAGTGGCGGTAGATAATTTCACTTGTTTCCAATGCAAATGAACTCGTTTCAAGCATTTTGTGGAATCAAGTGTCATTTTCTTGACAGCAGTGCAGTGATCTGCCTTATTCTGAATTGTTTCAACATGCCGACGCTCATTTCTAGAAAATTCCAGAAACAAGTGAAGCTGCATAGGAAACAAGTGAAGTTATCTCACCTCACTGGCAGAATCTTTCTCTTGGTTTAAGAAAATTAAGATTTAAAGGCTGAATATGAGACTAAATGACTTGTTAAGATGGACATTTTTTGCAGTGTGAATTAAATCCATTAAATGCTTGCTAGGAATGGTTACAAGTTACATTATACCGTTTTCAATTAAAGGAGAAGAACACACTTTAAGACATGCAGATCGGAAGCTCTGAAGAGTGTGGTTTAACTAACTATGGTTAAAACTCCGGACTAAATTATTATACACTAGACATTACTAGTGACAGGGGTGATTAGAAACAGAGAAAAAGAGAGAGGATGACATACAGCAAATGTCCAGAGCAGGATTCAGACCCACCATGCCATGACTATGTGTGGTTTATACCTTAAAGTGTCCATGTGTATTTTCTGCATCAATGCTGACCCCTATCGTTCAGCAATGTGATTAACACCAACAAATCAACATGGCTTGCCCCCCCCCCCCCCCCAGCACAAGCAGCACTACAAATGAGGTAATGATGGCAAGTGCGGAGGCCTAATCACATGCCTTTTTTGCTTCAGAGCTGCATATTTGCTGACATCTGCCATTTTCAAACACGTGGAGTGGTACAACACTGTGGTAGGAGGCCTTCAAACAACAACAACAACAACAACAACAACACCGCCTCGGCCTGCACCTGTGTTTTTGAATGCAGAAATCTCCATGAGCTGTTCACTTTGTTTCACTCGCTACCATTCAGCAACCCCCCTGCTGATATTTACTAGTCATATCATGCTCCAGGAAAGCGGAAATAGTACACAGCACACCTTTAATCCGTGGCACCGGCAGGATGTCACCGTGCTGATAAAACGTCCAAAGTAAGCAAGAATGGATGACTGGGTTTTACTGGGTAATTAGGCTAATGTGGCTTTAATTGGCAGAGAGGAGCTGCTTTTGTGGAGGTGTGCAGATTCGGTGTGGTAGAGTAGACAGGTGGAGTGGAGGTTTGGAAATCTCTCGCCTTATTGGTCTAAAAAAAAAATAGACCAATAAGGCTTGAGCCTGGCTTTTTTCTCCAGGGACCCCAAGATTTTTGTTATCCCAAGTTTACTTTGTAGATATTTTTTTCTGCAAATATGGACAGCAGCAACCCTGAGAGTGGCATCATCTCCCAGTACATAAAAAAAATAAATAAATAAAAAAAAAAAAAAAAATGCAGCCCTGAAAAACCATTCATTCATGCTGATCTCATCAGACAATAGACTACACTCGAATAGAACGGAATAAACATTTCTGTCCTCCACCCAAGGGTTTCTGTGAAATTTTGGCCTATTATTTTATGCATTTATTTTAGTTAAATGGGAGCCAGAGAGAAGAAGGACGTGATGCAACAAATATGAGTTTGATTTAAACAAAGAGATTTTGTATGGGGCAGCAACTGTTACCTTGTGAATTTCGTGCCATGAAATGCATAACACAAAATCAAAAAAAACACCTTGTTTGATTTCATCCAAAAAATGCAGAAACTACACTTCATTTTGTGCACCAAATTTAGTTTGTGACTTTTGATTCCATGGAGAAAATAAGATCATATTTAAATTACTTATGCAGATTTATTCATTTATTTTATTTTTCATGTATTTAAAGCCCTTATGTGTAGAATATTAAGATCAATATATTGTCACGTCATTAATGGCTTTCATGAGGCTTACAGTATACGTTTTGGTGGCCCTTTTGAAAGGAGGGCTCAGAAGTAAACAATAATACCTCAAGATTACCCATTAAGTGATGAAGACATACACATCAAAATCATCCATGTGTCTCCAGTAATTTGTTGTCTCTGATGCTCCATGCTAACACTTTAGCATACACCATGTTGAGTGACAGTAGGCGACTAGTGATAACTCAAAAGTGAGAAAATGAGAACTTGTAGCAACATGAAAACTAAATGGTGAGTAAAGTATACTTCACAGCACACAGAAGGCGATCCAGCAATGTTCCGAAAGACAGGAGTTTGCACACAGAGTCAGCGACTGCGACTTCCTAACAGTCTCTTACCAGTTACCTGGGAGAATTGCTTTGCTCACCCCTTCCTGTAACCACCTTCCTCTCCGCCGGCTGAATGGGTTTTGGCAGAGCTTGTAAAGCCTGCAGACCTGATTACTGATCGCCTGCAGGTGTGTCATCTCCTCCGTCTGCCAGAGCTGGGCGGGAAGAAATTGATGTTCCCACACTCTGCCATCTCCTGGGCCGGCGTGGGCAGGGTCGCCGTCCGAGGAGCTGAACATCCCTTTTCACTCTGGAGCATCTCTCCCATGGCTGGCTGAGGCTTTCGCACGCTTTCCGTGGAATAGTAGTAGCGTAAATAAAAACAGTGTGCATGTGCATAGCAAATACTAAACTATGTAAAAAAAAAAAAAAGACAAAAGAAATTACATGGCACAAACAGTAGCAGCAGTGGTCAGTAACAGTCAGTAGAGAGAGAGAGAGAGAACATTTGTTTACAGCTCAGCAGAAAAGATCATTGTTCTCAAAAACTTGACAGCAGAGGATTCATGACCATCCATTTGTTATACTGCATGCTTGAGGAACTCCCATGTGTGAGAACACTGCTTTGTGTAGTTTATGTCAAAGACATAAAATGCCTGGATGCAGACATCAACAGCACCCAACAGAGTCATTTTACTGTAAATCGTGTGGCCTGCTATGACAGTGAAGACCTGAGGGGACTTAATAGGGGAATGGTCTGTTGACCTCTACCTGCTGTGAGTATTCCACCATGTTGGTTCCAATTAGAAGAGAGCAGTCAATCAATATTTAGTTAGGATACATGAAAGGCTTTTTATCTCACTCCACAAACATACACCAACACATATATATCTCATGCAAGTACCACAAAGATACAGTTGAGACACATTACTGTTAATGAGAGGTGGTGCCAAATCCAACATGAATCAAACAGGTACTCATGAAACATGAACCAGATCACACACAGAAACTGAATCTTTCTAACAGCATATGGTCTACTAATACTACTCGCACACTTACAGGTTGCACATCAATGAATGATTTTATGTTCTCCTCTATGCTTGGTCTGAACACTTTTCTTGTAAATCTTGAAAATGGATGATGGAAGCAAAATAGGCAGAAGTTAATGTGACAATCTTTGAAAAATCAATATGAGACTAGATGGTAAACATTAATGAATATTACTTAATTTTGTATTGCTTATTACATCTGATAAGGCTGGAGGAAGGAGTTAGTTCTGTTACAGTTAGTATTAGATTATCTAAATTGAGCTGAGGTAAATTACCATAATAATAGTAAGGCAACTTATTGATAGCTGACATTGCTTGTCAAACTCAAACTACATTAGTCTACCTCCATTACTAACAAACAACTGCCAGCTTAGCAAAAGCTTAACTAAATCAATTGATTTACCATAAAATACCACTCACTGTGAGATGCCTCTTAGTCCATTTATTTTCAGTGAGTGAACTGCAATTACCTTCAGCTGTAGACTTGTCTCTCAGTTCGAGAGGGAGACACAGTAACCCAGCTGCTGGGAACCGATGACTAGTGGGGCACGCGTAGTATCTATAATATGGGAATCGCTGCCGATCCAGCTCCCAAGTACCTGTACCTGGATTGGAAAATGAAGTTGTCCTGATGCTTTAATGAGCTGTGCTTTGGCACGATGAAATACTTTTCCAGTGGGTGGGAAAATGTCTGCAATGTGGAAAATCAATGTGCCAGCTGTGACAAGCTAAGGTATCTGGCAATGTTGAGAGTGGAGGAGGGGCAAAGCAACTCCGTCAAACCAGCCAAAGAGTGTTACACGAGTACCGCAAGGGAGGCAATTCTGCCTTAAAAAATGATAGCGTAAAATTTGTCATTGTCACTGTCACTTCTGAGCAAAGAACAAGTAAGGTTGGTATACATACAGTATATGGTGTGAACAGGATTTAAAGAGCAAATCAGAGCTAAGTCATATAGGGCAAAAAATCTAACTGTAAAGCATGTTACACTTCTGGCCAAACCCCAATCAGTGATGTCAAACCAGGTGTTTTGCATCGCTGTAAAATGCGAAACGCCTGCTTTAGTAGCCAGAAGTGCAACATGTTTTAAGGTTTTAACCCATAGAGAACAGTGAAACAATTATTTTCTGCCCTGAATATATATTTTCATTCACTATACTAGGCACTTAATTCTGTTTCTCGAGGGCTCAGGTGTCCTGCGGGTTTTTCTTCCTCCCTGGTGGTTAATGAGCCACAGCTTAAGCCTTGTCTCTGAGATGGAATGGAGATGGAGACACCTGTGCGGCGGGAACATTGACCAGCTGCTGGGTACCGGTGACCCAGCCGAGGGGTTATGCACACATCGCTGACAATCAAAACGTTAAATTACCCAGCAAACCAAGAATCTTGACTCAGCTTGTTCAACCCAGCAATGTGTTTACAGAAACAACCCAGCATTTCTTTTCCGAGCAAAGAAATCTATGTTGATGCCAAGGAAAAAAACACTAGGATAATATTTGTATTTTTATTTTTATATTTTTTGGGGCATTTTCGCCTTTAGTAGACAAGGTGGAGAGAGACAGGAAAGAGAGGGGGGTGGTATGTGACAAAGGTCCCAGGCCAGATTCGAACCCAGGAGGTCACACCAACATGGTACATGCCCTAGACCAGTGGTTCTCAAACTTTTTCACGTCAAGGACCCCTAAACTGACACAAATTAGACCAGGGTCCCCCATCTGATAAGATTTTTGCTTTTAGATGTTTTATTACAGAAAATGTATGAAACCCATGACCAAAATAGTCATACATTCTGTCACTGTGTTAATTATGGATGGAATTATAGTGAAAATAAGTGATTCCCCTTTTTGCTGGGGACCCCCTGGAACCCCCTCAAGGACCCCTGGGGGTCCCCGGGCCCCAGTTTGAGAACCACTGCCCTAGACCACTGAGCCACCAGGACGCCCAACACTATGATATGATATATGATGAACATTTTCAGGTTGAAAGACATGATGATTAGTGAATTTCACATGTAGCACAGCACAGAAATATAAGGTATAAGGTCAACGAGGGAATAAAATGTGCCAAGAAAATAAAATTTAATTCCAGGTTGCAGTTCTTATGTAGCTATGGTCATGGAGGTACCTCCATTGTATTGGAAAGTGACGACATGACTGGTTGATGTCTGATATTTCATACCAAGCTGCGACCAGATGCCGCTTTCTAAATTGCCAAATCATATTTATCTGAGATCTCCGTCCCTTATGTAGCCCCTCATGCTCTCTGATCGCAGGACGCTGGTTACCATATTGTCCCGAGAATCAAGAAGAATTCGGCAGGCAGCAGAGCGTTCCCACCAAGCTCCCTATCTTTGGAATCAACTTCCTCTTGTGATTAGTGAAGCTAATTCTTTGAAAATCTCAACTCAAAACCTATCTATTCTCACTGTCATTCCACCAATCGTGACCTATCTAGTTCGGGATCAACACAGTCTCTTCTCTTACTTTAGTCTAGAGCGGTGGTTCTCAGCGAGGGGTCCGGGGACCACCAGGGGTCCTTGAGGGGGTTCCAGGGGGTCCCCAGCAAATTGATGAATTGTTAAACCTCACCATTATTTAATTTACAAGAAGTTAACACAATTAGAATGTAGAAGAATGACTGTTTTGATCATAGTTTCTCTGTTATCTCTCTACCTACAATACAGATAGTCATAAAATTCTGGACAAAATCATATCTAGCAATAAACGATATTGTCAGATTTGGGTCCGAGAGACAAAATCTCATCAAATGGGGGTTTGTGGCCCTAACGTGGACTAAATTAGGGGTCCTTGATATGAAAAAGATTGAGAATCACTGCTCTAGACAGTGTTTACTTAGGAACTGGCCGCTGGGAACCTAGTCTGCCTCTTGGTCTGTCTGCATCATTACACTCACTGCCTGCCTGCTGTCTGCATGAGTGTGTACATGGCTGAATGTGTCTCCTTCGAGTGTGTGGGTCGGCCTTAGTACAGCTGAGTGTGTGTGAGTCTGCCTGTTTAGCTGATTATCAAGTCCAAGAATGCCAAGTCGATACTTGTGTCCTTATCGAGAACGTTCTTCCCAAGTTGTCTTTGGAGAGAACGATCTTCTCACGAAAGTAAGCTGTGTGCTTCACGTCACGCATTAAGATCCAGATATTCATTTTCCCACCTGTTAACCGGCTCTGTACCGTAGATACTTGAGCGTGATACGCCCTTGTCGCAACGAATCTCGGGGCATTCAACGAGTTCTCGGTCAAGTCCCCATCCAACGCATCCTTGATTGGCAGGTAAGCTTCAGGGATCTTTATCCGTCCTCTGTCCTGTCGTTCTTTTGTTTTGGAATCGTGCTTCGGCGGCTGGTTATTATGCAAAACGCGCCACGGGGGAAGCAAGAACGCATATTGATGAATCGCCTCTGTCTGTCCCCACTTATAGGGAACCTGTCGCACGCATTGATTTTACCTGGCAGTGGACAGCTGCCGAACCCCCCCCCGTCTTTCTGCCTCATCATGTTTCTCTTTGTCTCATGCGCTTTGTTATCTCCTTAAAATTCTCCATGTTAGCGTTTTGCACCTATTGCACACTCAGCCGTCCTGGTGGGGGATCGCCTCTATGAACTGGCCCGCTAAAGGTTTCTTCCACTTTTTTTTTTTTTTCTCTTGCTTTGTTTAGATTCCTTGCGTTTATATTTTGTTCGCACACCGTATTCCATCATTTTGTTTCGTGATTGATTGCTGATTAATTGGATTTTGGGTAGGTTTGTTCTTGTCCTTTGAGACGTTCTTTTGCGATGAAGGGCTTGACTTGACTGAACCGAAAGAAGACAAACCTGAAAATGAGACACGTCAAGAGCGGTAGATAGAGCGCACACGGCATCAACACATCTCCAGCAAACAAAGGTCGTCTTTACCAATTAATGTAAGGCACCTCTCGGATGCTGCTCCCTGCCTTGATGTAAGACACAGATGCACTCTCTCCCTCCCTCTCTCTCTCTCTCCCCCTCTCTATCACTCTCTAAGAGCAAGCCTAGATGCTGTTTATGTGTCTCCTGCTTTGATTTGTCAACACATCCTCACCCGTCTAAATTAACCGAGACTAGAACAATCAAACGAGAGAGAGAGAGAGAGAGAGTGGGACAGAGAGAGGGAAGACGAGGTGGTTGTCCCTGGAGGGATGAAAAGAGAGAGAGTGGGAGGTGTGTGTGTGTGTGTAGAGTGGAGGGAGGTTTTTAAGCATTTCTCACCGTAGCCAAGATGAAACCCCTCCGGCAAGCAGCCTGATGAAGTGCCTGGCAATGATGTTGCGCAGTGTGTGCTTGTCTGTGATTCAGGGGTGTGTGTGTGTGTGTGTGTGTGTGTGTGCGTTGCAGCATTCATTCTCAAAGTGACCCGCACTCAAGGGAAGAGGGAAAAGAATGGAGTAGATGTGTGTGTGTAGACAGTTTGTACTTGTTTTTACTCAGCCATTGGGTTGGCTATGAATCCCTTGCTCAAAGGCTATGGCAGAGAGAGATATCAAACCAGGCTGTATCCTTTAACACATTCAAAGAGAGAGGGATGAAGGAAGGTAGAGAGAGGAAGAGGAAAAAAAAACGGAAACACAGGATGAGAATTTATCAGAGAAAAGGGAGAGCGGCGACGCAGTGAATGAGACAAAGTGAGGGAGAAGAATAAGAGGGCGCAGAGAGCGGTGAAAGGCAGAAAGAGAGGTAGAGAGAGTGATAGATTGAGAAAGAGCAGTGATATACAGAGAGAGAGAGCGAGGGGTAGAGGTAGAGAAAGTCTTGGGGGAGGTGGGGATTAGTAAATGACCCTGTCTCCCCCTCGCTGGGAGAGAAATAACTGTTACTGCCCTGACTTTACGCCACACAGCCATAGCAAGGGAGACCAGCGTGTGTGTGTGAATGCATTAGTATGGGTGTGTGTGTGTGTGTGTGTGTGTGTGTGTGTGTGTGTGTGGTGTGTCACACAGGGCTACCTAGGGAGTAATGGGATTTCTGCCTTTGTGTCCGCAGAGAAAAAGACCAATTGTGCGGATTCGCCCTTTACTGCCACCGCTGCAACACTACTTGGTAGTTGAAATATAGCTATGCTGGAGGAATGGTGTGTGTGTGTGTGTGTGTGTGTGTGTGTGTGTGTGTGTGTGTGTGTGTGTGTGTGTGTGTGTGAGAGACAGAGAGACTTATTACTGTTTGTGTCTGCTTGCTTGAGGATTTGGGAGTGTGTGTATGTGTGTGTCCCTGTGCATGCACATGTGTATGCAATGTGTATACCTATGTCTACATACGGTATGTGTTTGAGTGTGTATGTGTGTGTGTGTGTGTGTGTGTGTTAACTCAGAATGTTAATGTCTACATATTGTGTTAGAGTGTGTGTGTGTGCTCAGTTGCAGTGGGATCTTTCATACTCATGAAAACGGAAAGATATTAAAGACACACACACACACATACAAGCGGGGATGAACACTTGAACGCACACATACACTTTCACTCAAGCAGACACACACACACAATCACACACTAATGCCTGTTTGCTGTCTGATGAACACCTTGTATCTCCAAGGAGCCTTTTTTTTCCCCAGGAATAATGAAAAAAAAAAAAAAGATTTATTTTCACACCGATGTCCAGGAATGTTTGAAATTGCAGAATCTAATTACAGAATGTAGGTTCTGTGTTCTCCATGTAGAGGTTAGAGAAGGCGGCTTGTGACTGGAATGTCACAGGTTCGAATCCCCAGACCGGCTGGTAAAATGCGGGTGAGGAAAGTGAATGACTAACACTCTTTCCTTCCTCAACAACTACTGTCTAGTTGATTGTATAAATCTGATAAATCATCTAAAAATGTCTCAACAGCACTCATGTTCTTGACTGAGGTTGAAGCTCATGATTTGAGTTATTAAATTAGTTATTAAATTAACAAAAATTCTACCATTAAAGAGTAACTAAACCCCAAACCCAAATCTTTGGTGAAGCCTGACACCTAACTGAACCGGCCTTCTGCTATTGGCTGGTCTTTGTGCCAGGTGATGTCACCACCTGTTGTACTCTATAGAGGGTGACATCACAGGGCACAGAGACCAGCCAATAGCAGATGGCCCGTGCAGTACCCTACTTTTCACCATTAGATGTCAGGCTTCACCACAGATTTAGGTGGGGTGGAGTTACTCTTTAAATGTACTATCCACTATCTGTGCAAACACTTCCGGCAGGACAGGCGATGAACTGTGAACAAACTGCTGTTTAATTCGGAGTATTCTGAATATTTCCACCGTGTAACGTGACTGGAACAAAACAAATAATAACACGGATCATCCTCGAGGATCTTCTTTTACTCACCTTTCAATGCGGAGTAGCATACACAGTTGTTCATGAATTACAGCAGTTGAAAAGCGGACCCAGGAGGCGACAATGGACTACAAACTCGCGCAAGGACAACACTCCAGCTACGCGTGAACAAAATATGAATTAAATAAAGGAATACTAAGCTGTTTTATGAGATTTTATGCCAGTGTCAATGATACTGTCGGAATCGTGCGTGCTGAAGTGGTGGCGGTGAATAGGGAGACTGTCCTTCAACCTGAGGAAAAGAGAAAAGACAATTTCCTTTCAGAAGTGATGCCGTGATTTCGCGCAGCGTGGATTCATAGCGGAACATTCGACAAGTCTTAGCTTCTGCATGTATTTCTCATGTGGAGGTGCGAGACACATCGTGTTGGACATCTGATCACTCAATTAAAATGAATAAGAAATGCAGGTATGCTATGGTCATTTAGTCTAGTAGACAATTTCCCTTATTTCCAATGCAGCTGCACCTGTGTGGAGAATTCTCTTGAGGCAATTGAACCTGTCTTGGTACCACTAGTATCAAGAAAATGACACTTGAGTCGAGTTTGTTTGGGGGTTTTTTTGCATTGGAAAGAAGTGTCAGTATTCCACCCCATTCTCATATTTCCTCACTTTAAGAAAAATACATTTTAAGACTCAGTCCTACACTCCATGACTTGTTGAGATGGACAATTTCGGGAGTGTAGTGTCTGGCATTAGCGGGTTTCCATGTAAGAACAGTGCCTCCATCGCTCCATCTCCACCTCCTCCCTTTCCTCTCTCGCTCTCTCCCTCCCTAACCCCTCCTCTCCTCTTCCCTCCTCTGCAGTTGTTATTTATCACCTTTAAGCCCCGGCAATAAATGAATTCCTTTTCCTCCTTCCTTCTGGCCCTGCCGGCTGGGAATGTTTTCATTGTGGCTTCCCTGGAACGACTCTCCAACGGCAATTACTTAGACTAGGTGGCTATGCTCCGGCTCAGAGTGGTAGCTGGTGTGTGTGTGTGTGTGTGTGTGAGTGAGAGAGAGAGAGAGAGAGAGAGAAACAGCCCCCCCCATCAGTTTTCACAATAGGTCTTGCCAGAGCTCCCCACGGCTAGCAATCTGAATCCCACCATTCTACACACCACCTATTGTAGTATTAGACTAGCTCTCTTTCCACTGGTAAAATGAATACACCAAGACATTTTGGGCCACAATGAAAAAACCTACTACAGTAGCAGCCCTATTAAATAGATTTAACAATGCTTAGTGTCTTCCTGAATATGATTTTTTTGGTATGAAATGGATAGAATAAACTTATACTTATTGTGAAATGTAAAGTAGAACTTGGATGGGACGATACTTATCAAACGATACGATTCAATTCGCGATATGTGGTTCACGATTCGATACGACCACGATATGATCTTTCAAGCGATGGCATTGGCTCGCTAGAATGTAAACAGCAATTTAAAAATGTCATTACAAAGTGCAAATAATATAATTTGGATGGAGAGCTTGTGAAATTGTGATGGGCAAGCCGTCTCATTCGTGATTACTACAGCAGACTAAAATGGAGCTAATATCGCGATTCATTTTTCTTCCCCACGATACGTCTTGTCACATTGTTGTATTGCGATATTGAATTTTGATATATTGTCCCATTTTTTTTTTTCCCCCAGAAAGTTCCTCTCGGGTGGAGCAATATTGCAGCAGTGATTCACAAAAGTAAATGGACTTCTACAAGGGCTACACCCGTTTTTTGGGGTTTTTTGTATTTCACTTTCATCTCCAGGCCAGACAGACATGGCATTTGAGTTTATGAGTATCTCCAGGTTGAAGCACTGAGCCGATCTGTGCAGACACCTGTAACAGGCCAAGATTGCTGTCAGAACCTGATTTACACCTGCAGATTGATGCTTCAAGTCAAGTGCTTGGTTAAAGGGGAATAAAATGGGAGATGAAATGATAAAAGGAGCAGAGAGGAGATGTCTTCGTTATTTTGTCAAGGGCTGGATAGGAAACTGTCCGAGGTTTCACATGGTAGATCGCCAAGCATGAAATAAGATGGGGAGTCAATCGCAACGGCAAACCCCTCAGAATTTCTCTGGAGGTTTTTGGTGATTAGGTTCCTTGAGATACAAGGTCATTTTGCAATGTCCTGCATTTATTTGCAGCACTTCTTCTCAATATGGATGGAAGCTAGAGTATAAGACTAAGAGCAAAGTTACATTGATCTGCTTGTTGACGAGTACTCTGACTGTTTATTCCGTGGCAGTTGCAACAATGAAAATCATGGGGAAAATAGCAGTGATCATGAATGCCTTTTCATTCCACTCTTGATGAGTGTTTATGCAGTAGAAGAATCAGAATCAGTGTAATTACAAGGTACATGTGCATGTACTAGGAACTCGTCTCAGTGAGTCAGTGCACACAACATAAATGCAGCAAAATAAACAGTGTTAAACATAGTTTAACACAGTGAGATTCAGACATTTAACACAACACAGAAAAAAACATGTATCTGAAAAAAGTATGTTTTTCAAGAATGAAGATAAACAAAGCTTATTTGCTCACTGATAATATATTTGTGAATATACCACACAATAAAGTTTTAGCACTTGTCAAAGGCCCACGGGTCACGAAAGTCGCTCATGCTAAACTTTCAATTTGAATAAGGAAATGAAAAACACCTACAATTTAATTTGTATCATATGTTTTATGTGCAATGGATTTCAATCCTGCTCCTCAGGACCCAGAGCCCTGCTGTTTTTCATTCCCAGCCATCTAATCAGGAACTGATGTACACCTGGGCCAACATGATCTCAAAATGAACACAATCTCTAAAATGGCGATTTACGTGCTGTGGACAATTTATTATGGGAAAATAACGTTTCTCCACCATGAACTGAATTACGTCCCTCTGCCACGAATTTAATTAAGTCCCAAAGGTTGGTTAATGGCAAGTAAAATGACTTTGGTTAAATTTAGGCAAGTAAAACAACTTGGTTAAGGTTTGGATTAAGCTTATGGTTAGGCAACTAAAACAACTTGGTTAAGGTTAAGGAAATGGAAATGGGGTTCAAGGACCACTGTGTTAGTGGAAGAAGTTGTGTAAATTATCATATTTTGCAAACATTTTCCTGCCCAGCCTGTTAGTTATCTATTAGCCACTGCTAGCAGCTAGCAGCTAGCTAGGCCACATGTCCACATGTTTTTTAGACAATGTTAGCTTGATTTACGGAGTTGATGTGATGTTGCTGACACAATTCATTCGCTAACAAAAGAAATTATGGGATTTATGGGTATCTATCAACATGAAAAAGTTAGCTACCATTCAAATGTGCAACTTTTTCACCAAATGGGGAGAATAAGGTGCGACGAACAAGGCACAGAGCCACATTGCTTGTGGTTGGCTAAGTGAAGGGTGGGGCCACCCAAGTTTCTGAGATATGATGCAATGCTAAACTTCTAAAGCTTCTCAACATGGCGGAAGTTTTGTGTCCGTCAACAGTGAGCAAACCCTTTGTACTTAGCTGTTAGTTGTGGTTATTCTGGCTGTTTAAATGAAATTCCTTAACCTTCTTCCCTGCCGGCCCCGCCATGGGTCCATCATTACAAACACAGGTTGCACGGCCAAGCTTCATTAAACCCCACAGATCTTTATTTTCAATTCTAGTCAGGATAACAAGTTTTGTTTGACACCTTAATGTGTAATGCTGAATTACAGGGAAATGTGTATATATAATGATGCACAAACATCTAGATTTTTTCCATTTGATGTAATGGTGCAGCCATAAAAACATGGCGTCTTGTATTTGAATGTCTTGTATTTGAATATTTCATTCAATATAAGCAGCTAGAGCTTCAAGAAAGAGTTGGAACAGCAGATACAGAATATGGATGTGTCATTGTTGTACAGGTAGGATTTTGTTTTTTTTCTAACTTTGAAGCTGCTTAAGGGGAAATTTAAGGGTAAAGTCTGGGTACAAGGGCATAAATTAGCTGCAGCCTCCATGTTTGTTTACGGGTTTGATTTTCTGACAAAGTAGCATGTGAATGCAGCTCTGTTTAATAGCTAAGTTGGAAGTCGGACCTTCCTACCAGATGCGTTATTTTTTCTTTGAGCCTGTGAAAGACCATAACGATTTTGACTATTGAGCCTGTTGCTCCACAGTCTGAACTACTGTACGGTCTGCTGGTTTACTGCTGATGAGCGCTGCAGACAGATGTCAATGATAGAGATGTCAGATGACTGGAAGACACTGTATTGACAGTTCATTAACACATATCTCTCAGTGTCTGTCTTTCTGCCTGTATCACCCCTCTCTCTCTCTCTCTCTCAAGAGCGTCAACAGTACATCTTTACCTCTTGGCTCAGCTGTCACTGTCAATGTGTGTGTGTGTGTGTCACGTGCACGAATCCCAGAAAGTACCGTGGAAATGAAAAAGACATCTCTAAAGTTCATCAGCAGACATAGGAGTATGTATTTTCTGTCAAAAGCTGTAAATGTCTGAAATAGTCTATGGCCTAATGGTCTATTTATGAAACACCCTCAAACATGAACATAATAGATTAGATTCAGATTGGCTACAGCAAAGAAAAAAAGGGTATAAATATGAATAGAGCAAATGGCGGGTATATAAATATGCAACCAGCAAATCCAAAACTTTATTTAAAAAAAAGACAGTGAGATTTGTGCATGATGGAAAAGATCAATATATAGGCAAATCTGCTTTTGTGATGCTCTGAACAGTACCTGATTCGATCATAGCCTCTTTCCCTCCCTACATGTATGGCATATTCAATCAGTTGTGTGTTTTTAATCCACAGCCTCTGGCAGGTTAGCCTCGGGGTTCCTCTCTGCGATTATGGCCGCCTTCGAAACGTATCCCCACTAATCATGTTAGTGGGAACCAGTAACCTACTGCGACGCATGGCTAATGGATCTGAAGGTTGAGGGAACGTAGGGTCGAAAATTGTCTCGAGGGAACATATGATAGAGGGAACGCAGAGGGGAATGCAAATCTGTGGTGTTGAAGAGGGAGAGAAAGAAAAACACCAATCTAACTTGATCAGCTGAACTGTGGCCATCTGGTTTCTGATGCAATTTCTGGTCTTTTAGTGCAAATTCCCTGTCGAAGGAAAGTGTGGTGAAACCATGCACATCATTTCTTGACACTGGAAAAACTTAGTTCACAGTAAAAACCATATTCAACTCTAAAAAAGACCCCAGATGCAACTTGGTGACAGAAGTTGAATTTTGCAGCGATAGCCACCATGGCTGAACAAACAAAGAAAAGAGTGCCACCTACAGAATCTTCAACTTCATCAACAGAAAATCCAAGGTCCGCCCACACTGTTTGACAGGTGATCTCTGGGAAAATGTAACCTATTTTGGAAATGAGCAGTCACACAATACTATTTAACACATCCGTTTTTAGTTTAGAAATGCACATGGAGTGGTTGAACCTCTTGTTTATCTATATCACCTTGGCAAATGAGAAGGCAGTTTGACATTGTGGTTGACTGACATCCCATGATGGTGACTGCTGTAGCATTTTTAGATGTGAAGCAACTCATAGACCTGGAAAGTCACTCACTCACTCACTCTCATACTCACTCATATTCACTCACTCACACACTCAAACACTCAGTCACTCACATACTCACTCAGTCACTCACTCACTTATATACTCACTCACTCACATACTCACTCAGTCACTCACTTATATACTCACTCACATACTCACTCGATCACATTCTCACTCACTCAATCACATACTCACATACTCAGTCACTCAATCACTCACACACTCACTCAGTCACTCACTTTCTCACTCACTAAATCACATACTCACTTAGTCACTCACATACCCATATTCACGCACTCACACATACTCACTCCCTCAATCAATCACATACTCACTCACATACTCAGTCACTCACTCACTCACATACTCACTCAGTCACTCACTCACATATACTTCACTCACATACTCATATTCACGCACTCACTCACATACTCACTCAGTCACTCACTTATATACTCACTCACATACTCACTCACTCACAGTTAGCCTATCTGCCCCCTAGTGGCCATTAGGAGGCATGACAATGTCTTCAGACACACTGAACCAGGATCATTCTCGCCTCCTCTCTGCAACACTGCTGAACTGTCCAGGCTGCTTCACATCTATGACACTGTGTCCTTGTTTAGGCCACCATGTGAACGCAGCATTAACAAACCGCCCTTCCTCTTCTTTCCAGTTCACCATCATCCCCATCCACCCCCCATCCACCTCCCTCATCCATACGTGACAGATTTTTAATCAGTTCTGTGTTCCTAACCCGCGTGTTGGCAGGTTGGCCCAGGGGTTCCTGCTCTGTGATTATAGCTGCCTTCAAAGTGTAGCGCCGCTAATTATGTTAGCCCGGACTGCTAACGCTCCGCTTTTAATTTGAATTGCCAGTCTCATTGAGTCATAACTGTTAGGCTTAATTACCAAAGGAGAAGAGGCCATATATCACGGTGATGGCGGCACTACGCAGCTGAGCTTCGCCACGCAATACCCCACCTGCACTGCCTGTGAGGTAGAACAAGAGAGAGAGAGAGAAGAGAGAGAGAGAGAGAGAAATACTGACAGTCAGTACGCAATAAACGGTCTGGTTGCTGAATACACAGCAACCCAGATCCTTCATTAACAAGGTGGTGCAGCACACACACACACACACTCATACAAGTGGAACAGATGCTGATTGTTATGACTAGTTATTTACTTTTTTATTACTTTTATTTAACTATATTTATGCACGTTGGCAATATTGTTCATCTAACATCCGTGCCAATAAAGCAGATTGAACTGAATGAATATTGAATTGAGTGTGTGAGAGAGGGGGAGAGAGAGAGAGAAACAGAGAGAGAAAGAGAGCTTACTGAGTCATCAGTTCACATCTCATTGATCCAAATGGGAGAAAGTCATGTTTAATAAGTGTGTTGGAATAAAAAAGAAATACAGTGGGACTGTATCCCCCCCCCACCCACCCTTACTCTCTCACTTTCTCTCACACACATATGAATACAGATGCGTGTGTATGTGTGTGTGTGTGTGTGAGGGAGAGAGAGAGGGAGGCAGATGATTGTGATGCGCAAAGAAATTGAACTATGATTAAATACGAACAAGGATGAAGCGCAGAAATACTGTAAACACAATTATGTGAAATAGGTCTAATAGAAAATACTGTTGTGGTGTTCATTCTTAGGAAATATGGCAAGCACACTTGCACACACACACAATGATATGGAATGGAATGGGTCTAATAGAAAACCCAATGCTCTCTTTATGGCTTTATATCAGCATGTAATGGAAGACAGAATAAAATAAATCACAAACTCATCTCTGTGCTAACTAGAAATAAACACATGCACACACTCATACCTCTTTCCCTCAATAGCATAATACTTCTCCATTAATTCAAATATGCACAGATCAAGGTCTTATACTGGCTCTTGTATGATTCCAACAGTATAACAATTATTTTTTCCCATTGACACTCAAATACTTCCTACAGGTCAGAGACAACATTAGTAAGCTATGTTTGAGATACCAGAGTGTGCAGGAAGAAGAGCATCTACAAGGATCCATAAATGCCAAGGTCAAACATATGTGTTATGGCACTGACAGCAGCAGTTGAGTAATTCGATCAACACTGCAACATGGCATTGACAGATATTGACTGTGTACTAATGGAATTCCGAGCCAAATGGAATCTCAAGAAATGCATATGGGCAAAATGAGTGCCTGGAATAGACACTGGCGAAAGAAACCTCATATCTCCCAACAAATGAGACCATGGTGGAGATGTTTGGTAGCCTATATCTGCTGCTGGTGGTATTGGTATAGCTAGTGTTTCTCAAAATTAACTACATTTCCCATAAACCCCATCTTTCCTTCTTTCTTCCTATTTTGTGCCGTAAATCAATATCCCTTTGTGCTGTAAAGCAATCCAGCAGATTTCCCACCAAATCCGACCCGGTGGCACACAGTGTAAAAGTGTAGAGGCTGGTAGAGACTTCCAAATGTCTTTGCGATGGTCTGGTTTGTTTATGATAATTATATGAATGTCTCAAAATTAACGTGATAATGATTTATTGATGTAAAAATGCTATATGAGGCACCTTTAAGGCAAGCAACAGGATTGTCACATTGATAGTCATGCATTTTTGAAACCAAACGTCACTTTTGGTTTGGTCACTCAGCACATACAAGATTTTCGTACAATAGTAGTGAAGTGCATCTTACTACTGACACAGTGAACATTTTAGAAAATAGAATGTAATGAAATCTGAATTCCTGGAAGGATGACTTTCTGGAGTTATGAGGTTTCCACACCGCACCAGAGGAACATATAGGGGAAAGTGAATGTACACATATGTACGCATTCATTACTCTTATTGATTGATGATCAGGAGACCATGGGAGGATTTTACATATCGATTACAGTAAGTGCAGGGTATTGATTACCGAGGTTCTCTTATGTGGTTGATAGTGACCTTTGTAACCACTCTCCACTCACACTCCTTCTTGCTTTAGACTAGTAATTCCTCATTTATCGGTCATAGTCTTTCTCTGTACTCTAACATGGCTTATAGTGACCCCTTCAGCTACTTACATACACTTACATACACTTCTCCCTCCTTTAGAGTCATACTCTTTCTCCCTCTGTACTCTAATATGGCTGATAGTGACCTTTCCATCCTCAGTTACACACTTAAATACCTTTTCTTTAGAGTTAGTAGAGTTTTTTTCACTCTTTTCATGGCTCAGGTCTTTTTGCATTCTGTCTATCACTCTTCCTCTTAATTATTACCTCCGCCAAGGAGGTTATGTTTTCGGTGCCATTTGTCTGTCTGTCTGTTTGTCTGTCAGCAGGATTACGGAGAAACTACTGGGCCGATTTTCATGAACCTTCGTGGAAGGGTGTAGCATGGGCCAAGGAAGAACCCATTAAATTTTGGAGCTGATCCGGATCCGACTCACGAAATTTGCATATCATAGCAGACTGGACTATTGGCCTTGGCGGAGGTATGCGCTCTCCGAGTGCCCTTCTAGTTTCAATATTAATCAGTTAGGCTTGTGACTTAAAAAAAAAGTTATGTATCACTCCTTACTCGTTACTTCTTTCAAAAAGTCATATTATTGCTTTGCTCACCAGTAATTCATGACTACTCCTTATAATAATACTCCTATACACGCCCAAAATACTTCCACCCAGATAAAGCCAAATTTTCTTCATTCAAAAAGTCATATTATTGCTTTGCTCATCAGTAACTCATGACTAATCCTTATAATAATACTCCTATACTTCCACCCAGATAAAGCCAACTTTTCTTCCATTTCTCATCGAGGATATCTTAGCGAGAGAGGATTACAACTAATTATGATGAAAATGAATCAGGGAATCATTTGGAATAATTCAACTTCAATCTTCAATCACTCATTTTTGGATTGGTAGCTGTAAAATCCTTACTGAAATTGAAATATTTGTTATAACTGAAAGAATTAGTAGAACTATACAGCACGTTACTGAGTGCAGCATCGCCACCCAACATCGAAATTAGTATGGCATAGTGTTTTATTAAAGTCACCCTTGACCCTATCATCATCCTCTTGGCAATTTCCTTCCACTTCCCTCTCCATTGCTCTCATCCGTGCGTCTGGAAGTTTAATATAACCTGGCCTCTTGCCAAAGCTGACCCAGTGTGCCCCGCTTGCTCTCCTCCCCGGTGAGTTAATAGAACGCACTCTTTTACCACGGATCTTGACCCATAACTGCTTTTCTTAAATCGCTCTCCCCATTTCTCCTCGCCTTCGATGCAGCTGATGTTCTCGGGTCCTCTGTAAATTTAATGCAACACGGCCTTTCACCAGAGTTATCCTGACCCGCAACCGTTCTCCTTGCCCTCTTGTTAAACCTCGATCTCCTTCTAAGACGAATAAAATGTGCTCCTTCACCACAAGGGTGAAACTTTCCCTGCAGTCTTCTCTTCCCACGCGTCATTGTCCGCCTCGTCTTTGCCCCTCTATCATTCACAACATCCAAGGTTCACAGTTTTCCTTTCATGCGATCCCCTCACTGATTCGCTCTCCCTCCTTTTATTCTCAAAGTAAAAGAACACGCCGTTTGACGAAAGCGATCCTTACCCAACAACCATTCACCTTGCCCTTTTCTGATCTATTCCCTATCTTTATCTCTACTTCTATCTCTCTCTCTCTCTCTCTCTCTCTCTCTCTGCATATATGCTGTCGCTCAAGGTTAGCCATCGCAAAGCGCCCCACCCCTCGCGTTCACCTCGAGGGCCTATGAAACCTCTCGCGGCGAGAGAAAATTAGTTTACGTCCAATTAGCATATTACTCCAATTAGCGTGGTACCCTTCGCCCCATTATCGCTTAAGTCTAATGAACAAAGGCTAATTAGAAATTAATCTGCCTTTTTTTTTTTTTTTTTTGAAGCAAACGACCTTTGAACACAAACATAGCATAAGACAGGGTTTTTGTTAGGGAAAATGAATCATTGCTTGTCTCAAAGTAAGAACGTGTTATCACCCAAACTAAAGAGGAAATCCAAATCAAAGCGAAATTTCTCTCTAAAAAGCAAAGATTATGAGTGTTACATGGTACCAGAAATGTCCAATGACAAAAAGCAATGATTCTAATAGTAGTTTCATTATGTTTTATGACAGAATATGAAACTTTATAGGTCTCAAAATTGTATTTGCATTTAAAAATGAGCTTTGATATAGCTTTGAGCGAGATAAATCTAGCCTTAAAATATATGTTTTATCATAAAAAAAAATTGCAAAAACAAAGGGTAAACAATGGTTAGTAGACAGACCAAAAGAAAAAATTCACCTCTCAACAAAGTCATCAAGAGAAAAATTCTGGAGCTGCTCCATTGACAAGGAATGGGAAGCCCCCTGTAAATTCAGTTTTTAGGGTGGAATCTTGTTTATGAAGTTGTTGCAGTGGGTCTTGTTCATTTTATAGTTGACAGGGAAGAAATTGGTTTCATTGACCTGGCTGTATAATTAAATGCTAATTAGAAAATAGGACACAAAAAGCCTCCTGTATGAAAAGATGTTTATTATTGTATACCCTGCTATGTGTTACTCCCACTTAGCCATGCATCTCTGTGCAGGGGCGTCCATTCAGTAACCCTACGCAATGGCAAATTCCCTGTGGCCCATGTCATTTTCCACCAAAACAGAATTATATACGCTAAATTTCTGGGGGCAGTGAACAATGACTGAAGATATTATTTGGTCAATGTGACAAATTATTTGTATTTATTTATCCTTAGCCAGCAAGGCCCCATTGAGGTACAGTATCTCTTCTACCAGGGAGTCCTGGTTAAGATGGCAGCTTAAACAGTTTCACATAAAAAAAAAACAAAAAAAAAACAATGTCACATGGTAGAACACATAAAAGCTACACAAGGGAAAAAGTAAGGGAAGAGAAGCATACAGGCTATACCATCGATATCCGTAACACAGTCCATCTCAAGTCAAGGTTATATAAAAATTATATAAATATTAGATGTAACTCTCATCATTTTTACTTGATCTTTGCTCACCGTTATAATCATAAAAGCTACAAGATCAAGCTTGGACCCACTTAAGCAAAGATATATATAAACATCAAATATGTTTTAGAAAACAATGTTAGAACTGTTTAGTTATGTTATTACTGCAATCAAAACAAATACTCAACAGATAACATAGTGAAAGATTACAGTAATGTTAGCAATAGACCTTTTTTATTAATATTTAAAAATACATCTAACAAGCTGCAACCGTACCTGTATCACTCCTCATCATCCCGTCACTACTTGAGCCTCCAAACATGAGTCAGAGTCAAAAACGACCCTGAGGTTTTTGGCATAAGGGTTTAATTTGAGGATAGATCACCAAGGTCCCTCTGAAGGGGGCCAAACACTATTACCTCAGACTTGCTCTTTAGATGAAACAAGTTCTGAGACATCCAGTACTTGATATCAGTGCAGTACTGATTGAGAGATACAAGGCTAACGGGGTCATTTCACTTCCTAGGCAGAAATAATTGTGTGTCATCTGCATATCAATGGAAGGGGACATCATATTTCTGGATTATATTGTCGAGGGGAAGCATATACAAACTGAGAAGAGGACCCATATTACAAACCCTAGATGTAACCTTTGCAGAAGAGGAAGAGAAACTACCGAAACTAATGGAGAAGGTTTGATTTGAACGATGTGATCTAAACCAGTGCAGACCCATTGACACCAACCCAAATTGGACATGCTATTTTCACCTGTCCATCATGTGAAATGGTTAGCTATGGTGAAAATGCATCATGCGTATGTGCCTTATTGGATTCAGTCCTATCATTAATGTTGAGGGTTGTAGGCATCTGGGGAGAAGTGGGCTTTTCCTCCATGACTCATGAATTTTACAGGTTTAGATCTAGAGAGGGAGAGATGCTCTTCGAAATAGCTGATCTTGGCTTTTTGGATTGCCTGAGTACATTTGTTTCTATATTCATGGTGCTCTGTGAGAAATGGGCCTTCCTCCAGGCAACATTTTTTTTGATGGAGTAACACAGCCAAGTCATGGTCAAACCAGGGACTGAGGCGGTTCTTAATCCTCATCTACCTCCTAGGGGTATGTCTGTTTATAACTACAATAAAGTAACTTTGGAACAAGATCCAGGCATCTTCAACAGAGGGGATCATTCACAGAGGCCGGGTCATGAAGAACGGCTTGCTCACTGAAGTGTTTTAGTGATTGTTTATGACAGATGACAACAGGCTTTTTGATGGTGCAGTTCTTAGGGATACATGCAGTAGAGCAGTTGTCACTGAGATTATTGCAAAAGGCTCCAGATTGATACATATGGGGGGCTTTTAGTGAGAATAATGCTAAAGAGTGGCCCTATCTGGGTATATGGGGTTATATTTTGCAGGATTTTAAATGATCTGGGAGAGTTTCGGGAAGTGAAATTGCTGTAGAACGTTCTCAGATATTTTTATCATGGCCCCCGAACAAGATAAACTCACATTTGGTGAAAGAGGCCAGGATGTGAGAGTACAGACTGGTGCTGATGGTGGGCGATAGCACTCAGCAACCATTACACAGGAGTTACTTGAAAGTTTGACACTAAGTAAAAATTGTTCTTGGACCAGATTTGGCTAAAACAGCGGAGCACTGGAGATGATCCTTAGCTTACTCCACCACCTTTAGAAGATCTATCATGGTAGAACAGATTAGAACCAGACAGACTTTTTTTTTTTTTTATCCACGATTGGAACTGTGAACTCATACTTTTTGGCAATAAGCTACGGTTGTTTATGTGTAGAGAAGCCAAGTTTTTAGGAGCACCAAAGTCAGTAAAGCAGAGATCATTAGTGGTCAAGCCACAGTCAGTAAAGCTTTGGTCATTATACAAGCCAGAGACAGAGACATTACTAGGAGGCCAAGATGAACACTGCCAGAGGTCATTAATAATATCACTATCAGAGCATGGCACTGGACAGATAGTTTTACACAGTTGATGTTTTTTTAATTGCACTTAGATCAAATGATAACTTGTATGAGTTATAAAACAGAACAAGATGTAACACGAATACAATGCAAAAGAGAGTTTGCAGTGAAGCCACATTTCTGTCTAGCCAATAGAGAATCATTGTCATCTGCATGTAAACAGACAATCATCACTTGCTGTGCACCAGAGGAGTTTTCAAGTGTAAAAGCGTTTATGAACTCTAACATTAGCGATAGAGAGTAGCAAAACAGACATCTATTTTAATCTGTGACATTTTCATATAAATACATTCTGATTTATTTTAAGTTGCTTTGGATAAGAGCATCAGCTAAATACCTAAAACATGAATGTAATGTTGACACTTTCACCCCACTACACACTTTGTTTATGTTCTGATTGCTTTAATTAAAGCAGTTAAAGCATGGTTTTGCCATGAAGACTAACAGTGTGTGACAAATACTATTTATTACTTTTTTATTGCTATTACTATTTATGTATTTTATATAGCTGCACTAGGCAAGATTATTGCAAGTGAGGTGGCAAAAGAGAGGAGTGTCCCATCCCCCCTTACTATCGCTATCACTATCACTTCAGCTTATACAAAAGTTTTACATTTGCTGTTATATTCACCCAGTGTATGATAGGTCTTTTCTGGAAAAAATCATTGGGTTTTGCGTTTTACATTCCCGGTTTGTTTGGAATAAACAGAAGAAGAACTGGGTAGCTAGCATTAGCAGCGATAGCCACAATGGCTGAACAGACAAAGAAAAGAGAAACTCAAACTGCATCAACAGAAAATCCAAGCTCCGCCCACACGGTTTGATTGACAGGTGATCTCTGGGAAGAGCAGTGCAGAAAAACCACAGCAATGAGCGCTGAGCAACAAAGATGGAGACTAAACCAAACAAAATGAGGAACTCACGGATTACCATTTTAATAAGATGGTTCCCAGATATTTCCTTTGCACTCTTTGACAGCCAGGAACATTCTACAATAGCTACATCTGTATCGACCTCTGACTCCTGCGGACATGTCTGCATTAGATAGCGTACAGCAGTGATACAGGGAGGAGATGATATGTGATAAAGGTCAAGTGCTGCATCTGAACTCACACAGCATCAGCAGCGCAGTACATGATGCACACACCCAGACTCCCTGCATCACAGAGCAGCCATCAGTGTTGCTTTCCAGCAGACTGTCACTTTAGCTCCTCCGGCTACATCCTGGCTGACACTCAGTAACCCCGACAGACAAGTCAACATTCCCCTCTCTTCCCCCCTCTGGCCATCTTTCACTCTACCTGCCCGCCTCTCTTTTTCACTCCATCCGTCTCGGAAATGTGTTGACACTGTGTTCTCACTGTGTACTCCCCTCTCTCTCCCTTCCCGAAAATCGCTCTGGTGTCCCTCTCTCTAACCTGCCGCCCTCTTCGATCTTTCCCTCTCGCTCCCAAAAGGCGATTCAACATCCCTCCTCACTCTCTCTCTCTCGCTCTCTCTCGCTCTCTGTCTCTTTCTTGTTATGGCGCCAGCCTGGCTGTCATCGCCGCTAGACTGACAGAGCTTGTCACAGCTGAGATGTACAAGCCCACCAAGGATAGGAGCCTCTCTAGCTATCTATCCCGCCATCCATCCCACCCTCCATCCATCCGTCCATGCATCTCCTCTATCCCTCCCTCTGTCCCAAACGGCAGAGTCGTCTGTCGAGTCCAGGTGTCTGTCTCTCCGCCTGTCTGTCTAATCTAATCCGGATCTCCCTAAAGCCCCCCATCTCCATGCGTTCATCCATCCGTCCAACGCCATTTCTGCGTCTCGTTGTCTGGCGTAGGCGCCTCCCTCGATCCCTCCGCACCTCCCTCTTTGCCCATCCATCCATTCATCCATCCATCAGTCTCACGTCACAGTGCTGGACACACGGTTTGATTGACAGGTGATCTGTGGGAAGAGCAGTGCAGGAACGCCACAGTAATGAGCGCTGTGCATAAAAAATGGAGACAACATCAGTAAAAGAAAGATTTCTTAGATTACCACTTTAGAACTCCCTCCAGCCTCATCTCTTTATCCAGATACACATTCATTCAACTATCCCTCCAGCCCAATCTCTTTATCCATCCATTCAGTTATCTATACTCGTCCCTCCCTCCGGCCCTCCCTCAATCAATCCATCCAACTATCCCTCCCTCCCTCCATCCATTCATCTCTCCCTCTGGCCCTCCACTTTTCTCGATCGTTCATCCATCAATCCCCCCATACCTTTCGTGAGCGTTGCTTATATATATTACCTCCCCATAAGGCGGAGTTCAGGCTGGAAACTTTGGGAACTCTTGAGGTGTAGCAGCTAGCAAGCAGGCTACCAAGCAGCATGAAAAAAACCCACAAAGTTCAAGTCTGATACATTGAAGATGAACTGAGTTATGCCTCAAAGACTTGTGTTGCTCTCTGCAGGGCTCCCAGTGCTTCTGAGGTGTCTTGTTAAAGCTCTGAATCCATGGACAGCAGTGAGGAAATGTTCTCTGGCCGAACGTTCTCTCCATCCATCGACCATATCTATCCAGTTAGAACTCTCCAAGCATCTTCTCTCATCAACCACGGTGATGTATTGGTAAATAAAATGGTAAAATTTGACCTCTAGTTGGTGATCATCATAAGAACTATGCTTTCAGAAAAGTACTTATTTGTGCTTTTCTTCCCCCTGCAAAGACCCTATCCTCATATAACGTATATCCGTATATCCGATACTATTTACTATGATACTGAATTTCATATAATATGGATTAATCAGCCTAAAAAACTGGGTAAACAGCCATTATTTACCATCCCTCCATCCATCTTTGAATGTCTTTTCATCATCCATCCATCTACCCATGCAGCCAAATTGTGTCCATTTATTGAACATCTTATTAGTTTTTCCAACTGCTTTCTCCATCAATCCCTCCTTCCATCTATCCATCCATCCATCCATCTGTCCATCATTTGTCCATGTTCCTAAAGAAAACACTGCATGAAGTCCCAATGGGGGATTGCAGAATAGTGCCTTTAATTGAAACACTGTTGCATCAGCCTAAAATATGGTAAAGTATAAATATGAATATGTAATGTAGACACTTACACCCCACTACAGACTACTTGAATTAAATTAATTAATTAATTTTTCACTCGCACATTTATTGCCTGTGGTTTTGATATTAAAACTAACAGTGTGTGACAACTAACAATTTGTTTTAGTTTTTATAAGGTCCAAAAGCTGTACTTGGCAAGCTTCTCCTGTAAAAATGCACCTGTCTTACCAGCCTAAATCTCAGTGAGGCTGCAACAGAGAAGAGTGTCCCATCCCTACTAATTGAGACATCGTAGATTCACCCTATTTGCACAAATGAAATTCTGTGCGTTGGGTATGGAGTACGTACACTTCTCTGCACACTATGGCCCTCATTTATCAATCTAACGTAGAAACCAGCGCAGAAATCATCTTAGGACAGGGTTCACGTGTGATTCATGAAATGTTCGTATCTCGTCAATCACAGCGTAAGAACGATCGGGCGTTGATAAATGTGGAGGCTGAAAACAATCGTCATTTAAATATCACGCCCCTAGATATTCTCGGTTTAGAGGCCTCGCCCCCAGAGTTTACGACATGGAGATGCGTAATACGTCCAAGAAGAGAAACTTCTCCGACCTCGAAATAGAAACTCTAACATCGCCAATTGAACCAATTAGTTCTATTTGACAGCCTGAAAAGTGGCATTAAAGGAAGTCGGAAAAATGCAGGATGGAAAGAAATCACTGCTGCGGTCAACAGTGTTGCCGTCGACAATCGAACTCCAGCTGAGGTTTGAATATGTAATTTATACATCCGTGATATGTATAGCCTATATATATATATATAATAGTAATATAATAGCTTATATCGCAATTCTTTACATTTAGGTGAAGAAAAAATGGTCAGACCTCAAACAAGTAGGCTATCTCAAAATGAAAGAGAAATTAATCTTACACCAGAAAACTGTTAACCCAGTTAATTGCAAACAATTTGAAAATACCTATTTACGATATGTATATAGTTTGTGCTAAATGCTGATTATATGTACAAGAATCCTTGTCTATAGTACCTCGTGTACAACGACTTTCATGTGACAAATTCAATAAAAAGTTGATCACAAGAAAAAAAATACCTATTTATGTTAGGGATAGGCTATATGACACATAGTCAATGTAGGCCTTTACAAAAAAGAATATTTTGCCATAGGCTACATATTTTAAAGTGATGAATATGTGGCTGCATATGCTTAGATGCCAGTCAGAATATAGGGTCTAATAACAATTCTCCGACTCGAGTTGAGAGTACACGGGTTGAGACTTGACGTGAGATTTGATCGTAGCCTCCTCTCACGTCCAAATTGATAAAGCTAGACTCACCAACGTTAGACCTTTCACCTCTTTCATCCTTTTCGTACGAAGCATCACAGAGCGGCCGGGCTGGAAAACATGAGTGTGCTGTGTGCCGTTTACTCACATCACCTTACAGGATTTCTGGTCATTTAAGTCCAAACGGTCTTCAAACAGTTACCATTTCAGGCCACCGATGTGTGAAGATGTCTTCTGCGGTCTTTAACCTTGCTATTGTTTGCTGAAAAGGTAGACCACCAAATAATTGATAGACCGGGGCTCTTTAACTTCTTCGACCCGAGCAGAAGAAGAGCGAGGTGGGTTCTCGCTAACTCCGATGCTCTTAAATGTCAGCGGAGGCCACAAAACCCAAAAGGTTTGTTGAATGCTCTCATAAGCCCCCGGGTCTTAATCCTGACTGACATTTTGTTATACGTTCAAAGCCATCAGTGGAAATCGCTGTACTTAGGAACCACTTTACTGGATCACAGCCTTCAAAAAGCCACTTAACAGGCAATATCTTTCTGCTTTCTCCCTCTCCTTCTATCTCTTTCTGTTTCCCTCACAACTTCCTCTCCCTCTCCCTCGTTTTTCTTCTTGTCTTTCTTTAATTCGCCCTTTCGCTTCCCCGTCCCTATCACTCGCGCTTCCGCCAACACCAGCTTTGCCGGATTGGATTTTTGATGTATTGCTTATCAGCCTCAGCCTCTCCCTATCACGTCATTCGGTCTACTCTCACCGAGACCCATCTCTCCTTCGATTCTCTCACTTACTCCTCGCTCTTCTTCTGCTCTACCGCTCTGCATCAGTTTGTGTATTAGCAGTTGTTAGTATGTGGGCAAGTTGCCAGGTTCTCTCAGCAGGGAACCCAAACCCACTTTACCCACCTTTTTAGGCTGATATAAAACTTTCTGAGGTAAAATTCATGGTGTAAAGCAGTGGTTCTCAACGTGGGGTCCAGGGACCACCAGGGGTCCTTGAGGGGGTTCCAGGGGGTCCCCAGCAAATTGATGAATTGTTAAACTTCAGCATTATTTAGTTCACAAGAAGTTAACACAATTAGAGAATGCAGAAGAATGACTGTTTTGATCAGAGTTTCTCTGTTATCTCTCTACCTACAATACAGATAGTCATGGAATTCTGGACAAAATCATATCTAAGAATAAAAATATTCTCAGATTTGGGTCCAAGAGAAAATATCTCATCAAATGGGGGTCTGTGGCTCTAATGGAGTCCTTGATATGAAAAAGGTTGAGACTCACTGGTATAAAGTATACAAAGCAGTTTCAAACTGATGTGTGTTATGTCATAGGGGTTGTAGGGGCAAAGAGCATAAATGAATGCTTTTTTTTTTTTGAATGCTTTTTCTGAAAATATAAGATGTTTTATGACAGGAGGTTTTCACTTCTTTACATCTCTGCCTATCACTATGTAGTTGCCAGTACTGGCTTATGAACTGAGAAGTCTCCAGCAATGGCCTGCTATTCATCAAATATTTTTTTTTTTTTTTTTTTTGTGTGTCTTTCATAGACATAGTGAGAAGAAAAGAAAAATATGTGTATGAAAGATACTAAAAGAGAATGAGAAAATAAATGTTTGAGGGCGTGTGTGCATTAGTCATCACAGAAACTCCGCTACTCGCTGAAATGTGATATTCAGAAAATGTTCAGAACATAATAATTTACCCACATTGATGTAGAATAGCTGTGTTGAAATAGAAGCAACTTCTTTCCCGAATCAAAACTGGAACAAAAATAATAGACATAAAGAGCTGAATCCCCAATCACCACTACAAAAGTATCAAAGGGCAAAACACTGTTAACTAAATTCCTCAAGACTTTATCTCTGTTTTCTGTACCACTAAAGAAAGTGTGTGTGTGTGTGTGTGTGTGTGTCTTTACAGCTCAATAGAAACATCAAATGGAAGTGGGTATTTGTCCTGTTTTTGAGTGTGTATGTGTGTGTGTGTGTGTGTGTGTTTCTGTGTGTGACGGGGCCATTTGTCATCTGACCCAGAATTCTGCCAGGTCATTGAGCTGAGTTTGATGGAAGCAGCACACCTGGTGAGATGTGTGTGTGTGTGTGTGTGTGTGTGTGTGTCTCTGTGTGTGTGTGTGTGTGTACATTCTAAGTGCCACTGTGGTCTTCCTTCTCTCAGTGCATCATTTTGCCACTCATTTGTGATGCATAACTAATCAGTCTGTCACGACAGCCTTATTGGCAGAGCCCTGGAGTTTTCAAATTGGACCCAATCAGAGCACAAACCAGTTCACTGGTTATTTCATTCAGGTGTCTTGCTCTCCCTTCTGCCTCTCTCTTTTTCTTTTTTCTTCTTCTGTCAGGCAAGGAGAGAACCTGGAATATGTTGTAGAGAATTCAGCAGGAATTTAGCTTGTCTCCTTGTTAGTTTCAACCCATTTAAATATGCTATATATGCTATTAATTCTGAGACATTAGTATAATTACTGTAAACAAACGAGACCAATGTGCAGGAAATTCCTTTTTTTTTTTTTCTCAAGAGGATGTCTTGAGAATTTCACTGAAAGAATAGAAACATGTCCTGTACTATCTAAATGATGTAAGTGATCTATAACGCCCTTGGGAACTTTAAATATTTTCTTTATTTTTTCATGAACCTGAGATTGATTCACAGCTTTCTAAAATTGGATTCATACGATGCTCAATTACCCACTGATTAACTCATCACACATACATTTAGAAAAGCCCTGTTTCAAAATCAACATCTGTACGTACCTGTCAGTCTATGTGTGTGTGTGTGTGTGTGTGCATGTGTGTGTAAAAGGCGGTGTGTGGAAGTTTTGTAAGTGTGTGGCCCCTGAAAAGGAGACATTTCACAGGAGAATGCTTCCCTGCCTCTTTCCCTTCCAGCCACAATCCCATTACAGGCTAGAACTGCTGGGTTATTGTTTGGGATTGGATGGGAGTATGTACGTGCGTGTGCGTGTGTGTGCGTGTGTGTGTGTGTGTGTGTGTGTGAGTGTGAGTGTGAGAGAGAGAGAGAGGGAGAGAGAGAGAGGGAGAGAGAGAGATACTTTGTGCAAACTACATGTGTGTTTTTGTTATTTCCGGTTAGTGTTGATGAATTTGTGATTTATTTTATTCTATCTTCCATTACATGCTGATAGAAAATCATCAAGAGAAGTACTGGGGTTTATACTTTGCATATTCCATATTGTGTGTGTGTGTGTGTGTGTGTGTGCGTGTGCATGTATTTGTGCATGTGTGTTTGCTATATTTCTTAAGAATGAACACCATAATCAGAGGCCCCAGTATTTCTTATCACATTTCACAAATGTATTTACTGTAATTTATTCTTTTTTTTATCTAATGTAAATGTGATCTGGCTCCTCTTAAAATTTTATTTATTTTTTTTCAATCCGCACAGTTACTATCCGTGAGAGAGTGTGTGTGTGTGTGTGTGTGTGTGTGTGTGTGTGTTTCATTACAATACAATTGGCTGGGCTTTACCAAGTGGATCCAAACTGCCTTTTTGATTGAATAAATAGATTTAAATGGGAAAAAGCTCATGCAGTAGCAGTGCAAGCTTTATTCAAAAACACCATTCAACTAAATGCAAAGCAATTCCAATTACTTAAAGCAGTAGTTATTTACAGCTTAGGAATAGTATTATGAAGGTCAGTGACTGCTCATCCATTTCAATAGCCTGTAATTAAAGGGATAATTCACTTAGCATTTACATTTTTACAAACCACCATATTAGCTCCTGAACAATCTTCAGCACTGGAGCATTATTTTCATCATTTATCATTTTTGGTAAAACTGTAACTTTTTTCTAGGTTTTGTGTTGTTTTCATAAAGTAATTTTACTGTTTTTAATTATTAATAAAATAACTATAGTGGTTTTGGTGAATAGAATAGAATAGAATAGAATAGAATAGAATAGAATCATTTTAAGCCCTTTCTCTCTGGGTTAATGGGAGTGGTCACTGTATTTGCTTTGCCTCTTGCATGATCTTCCTATGTGTGACGTGTTAAGGCATTAATTTGTTTGAAATTATTAAAACAATACATTTCAAGTTGAATTTTGTTATCTCACAAAAGTGCACTTCAATGGCAAAAAGGTCTACTACAGAGATCTGATGCAAAATAACGTAAACCTGTTTAAACCTACTTTAAAAAAAAAAAAATAAAATAAAATATTCACAATAGTATATTATATACTTTTTTTCCACACAACTACATGTAATAAAAACTGATCATTTTATAAAACTGTGTGATAACCAACGGATAATCAGCCCATCTATATTGAAAGAGAATACAATAAAGATAGACATGTATTGGTGGGACTGGGATCCCTCAGCTGCAGATTCCCATCTTAACCACACACTGTACTTTAAGGTCATCGGCGAACCAAATCTAACAGTTATTTTGAATCACTGTGTGGCAGTCTCTACTGTCAACAGACTGTGAAAGGGTACGAAAAGATAAATGTGTAAATCTGACAGCTGTAAAGAGAGACTGGCAGCAACACTAGCCAGTAAGCTGTAGCCTGCGAGTGCCTGTACAGCTTGTGTGTATCTACAGGCTGAAACTGTCTTCAGCCTTTTTCTTGCATTAAAGCCGCACTAGGCAAAACTCGGGAGTTATCTCTCACTGCCATTAGGGGCCGCCAACGTGCCAAATTTCCCAGCACAGCTTTAAAATGTAATATCCTTCATGTTTTTATGTTAAACCTGTACTGAGCGATATCAGACCTTATAACCAATCCTGAAACTAACTTGTGCTATGTGGAGATTTCATTGAGACATAATGATATAAACCAATATCCACACAGCAGCCAGCTGTGTTGCTGTTTTCACCTCTTTGTTGTCTAATTCTGGTCTTGAACAATTGCTCCTTCTAGCTAGCATTACAAGGTTTTTTTAAGCTAGCTTGTCTCCTCCCTCGCTGTTTAAAAGCGTCCTTCTCCCCCTCCCATTCCTGGAAAAAATGCAATAGCGGACTCGATGAAGCGAGCGAGTAAACTTGTTAAACTAGTAAACTTGCTCCCTACCTCTTCACTTGTCATTGTGGGACATGTGACCTTCAGCGGGAGAAAGTTCTGGCAAAGTGAGACTGGTAATCGCTGACACACTCTGTAGGTGCGGTTAGCTTAGCTGTTAGCCTTTATGCTTTGTAATGTTTGTCCCTGGCTGGCCTCCGTAGTGCAGTGGAGGGAGGGAGGGAGAAGTGGCTTTACTGTGAGTTTATTTGCAAATGTGTTGCTGTCTTTGACGCCCTCCAGTGGTCAGAAAATTTCACTTATTGCAGCTTTAGGAGCATGAAATCAAAAGTTGCAGGTAAGAAGAGAGATAGCAGGTGACCAATTGGTTGAACTTTAAGTTTTTATGCAAAATATAAAGTGGCGTAGAGACAATAGTTAAACTTTAATTCAACTTTAATTCGTTTTTTTTAATCACAAATAAATTAGCAAGTGGGTGAATTGATGTTGAATGTGAAGCTCACCTCCTGTGACCTTATCACATTAAATTTCTGCACTCAAAAGCATTCACCTGTCCAAACCCCAGCCAAAATGGCATTAACCTTTATAGCAGGTTTATGGTGATATCAGTTTATGGAGACAAATTTGTTTTTCTCAGTTGGTACCAATAGAATCATTCATTTTTTTTGGCCAATTTGAAACATTTCAGATTGCTGATTTGGTCATTGGAGGAGGGTGTCATCCATTACATTGTGTGGGAAGTAGCAGGGAGTTGAATTATAGCTTAACTATTTTGGCATTTAGAAGGAAGCAGCTTTTTGTTGTAGGTGTTTAGAATGCTGAAAATAGTTAAAATTCCACTATTTTACATAATCAAAGTGAGTGTACTATTTTCCTAACTATAACTTACTTTAATAGTTTGGACTCTGAATACATGATTTGTATCTTAACCATGTCAATATAACTTGTAGAAAATAGTATAAAATGGCAGGAAGTAGCAGATACGTGAACTTGTATATGTTTTTTCTTTGTGTATATGATATAGCAGACTGAGGAATTAATATTGCACCTTCAGGAAATTATACCCTGAAGCAAGACTTGAAGCCTGTCTAATTAAAGAAGGATAGTGTCTCTGTGCGTAAATGTAAAGATCAAGCGTCCATACTAGTTGAATATGTTAGGCACACATGTTGCATACATAAGAAGGCTTCAGCTAGATGGGACATGCATGGAATATGGAATATACATTAGAAAAATCAGAATGTGCACATATACTTCAACTGGAAACAGCATATATAAGTGGTTACCCTGGTAGCCCTCCTGCTCGACCTTGTATGGACTGCGGTAGTGGAAAATTAATCCAATCCTAATTCTAATTCTAACCTTAACCCTAAACCCAAATCCATACCCTAAACAAGGATTAGCAAAATGTCTTCACTTTGATGGATTTTCCTTATTTTCCTGTGGACATTTGGCCCTCACAAGTGTAGAAACACAAGAACACACACACACACACACACACACAGAGTAACTGAAAGCATCAGAGAAGCTATCAGAGACTCACCTGTAATGAATTCACAAATCAAATCAGCATCGACTGGACACAGATGGTGGTGGGGTTGCATCAATTCCTAGTGTGTGTGTGTGTGTGTGTGTGTGTGTGTGCGTGTCTAGCGTGGCCTTGGGAGGCAGAGATGAACATTGAACCAACGTTAATTGGATGTACCTCTGCTAGCAATGCTAGCCCGATCCTCTCAGAAACATTAGCATGGTAGGGATCAATAACCTCTGCAGCCTGAGCTGTCCAGGATAAATGTTTCATATCTTCTTGCTTAGTTGAAATTCAGACATATCCTCATGCATGCAGGAGCAGCCATCGGAAGCACTTAAATGTTAATCACGGTAGCCCTAGATGCCACATCTATCTTGCACTGGTACTACAGTGGACACTACACTCTATTTTATTCTCAAATGTAGTAAAGCCGAAGTGAACAAGTGTATTGTAAAACGAAATGTATGTCTTTGGCTCAATTGGAGATCATTCCTTTTGCCATCTGAAGGAACAAAATTTAACAAGACTCCTATCTCTTTGAATGGGGAGTCTGACATACATACAATCGTTTCCATTACATATTTAGAAACACACAAAAACGTCTTTATTTCCACAGATGCTTGTACACATGTGCCCTCCACTGATTCATGAAACAGTGAGATTATGACATTCAAGACAAATCTGGTTTACAGCAATCCCATCATACATTTGTCATTGTATCAACTGACTACTGTCATGTCATCATGCAGTCCAGAGGGAGCTGACGGTTTTCAAATGTATTAATAAAACGGTTGCTGGCAGAGACGGTTTTTGTTGTGCCCAACTTGCGTGAGTTGTCAGAAATAACATAGTTCTGCTGATATGTAAACCTGAAAGTATGATTGACGGAATTTCTTTATGATTTGCACACATAGGTGTGTTCATCGACCATTTTTGCTGATGACACGTCTTACGTTGTTGGAGTTGCCGTCTTTAGAGTTACAGATTTTCCCATTCCCATTCTCCAGTCTCCTCAATGTAATACTGTCTCTGGTTGAAACTGCACCACTGGTCATGCCGCTATATGCTAATTATTTATTGTTACCTTAATGTGAAAAGTGCAATTTGATAGCTTTTACCATTGCATGTTTCATGTGAAGTTGTACGCAATCCTGGGATTTCTACAACAGTTAAATCTAGTTAATTGGAGGACCCACTGCTCCACTTAATACAGAAAATGGTGTATATTTGCCTATTAGGACCATTTAAATTCCTTGTCAGCACACTGTAAAAACGAACACGTTGGCTCAACTTAAAAAAATAAGTAACCTGGCTGCCTTAAAATCTTGAGTTAAGAGAGCTAAGGATGTCTAGTTCTTTCCACTTCCATGTAAGTTCCTACCACTCACAATAATAAGTTAAAGTGACTAATCTGAAGCTGATAAACAGTTAGATCAACTTGATATTTAAAGTTCAATCAATAACATTTTTAGTACTACTAACAAGGAAATTCAAGTTGTAGGAACTAAATGCCTAGTTGAGGTGACATTACATTATGAGTCAAACCAACAAACATGTATTTCTATCTTCTGTTGCACAAACAAGGAAACATAAGTTATTTCAACTAAGCACCTTAGTTGAATCAACATAATATTTTAAGGCAGCCAGGTTACTTTTTCAGTAAAAGTTGGCCTCACTGGCAATCTTAAGTTTGATCAATACCTTGAATAGCATTATTTGCCAAGTCAACTAAATCACTTATTTTCTAACAGGACTGAGTGGAATGCATTCATAAACAAGAAATCACTTTAAAGAAAAATATATACTATTTATTTTGACCTCAACAACTCAAGTTCATACACAAATGTTTTGTTTTTTTTCAAAATCAGAGTTCAGGTATTATAAGATTCTTAACAACATGCTGAAAAATGCCAAATCTTACAATATTTTTTCAAATTGAGGATCCTCTCCTCCAGGATCACAGCAAAGTTAACGGCGTCCTTGGCGAGCAGGTCTTGTTCACCTCCAGGCTCTTTAGTGATGAAGAGTAGGCCAACATCCACTCCCTTCACAGCCTCCTCCTCCAAATCAGTGGCCTAAAGATCATTATGTATTAAATTATTGTGTGTGTACCATATTCCAAACTTCATCATGTATAGACTCTGGCACAACCAGGACAGCATTATGATATATCCTCAAATTAACACCAAATGACTACTCCGAACTTCATCCATGACTCCCCCGAAGGAGAGCAATATGATACATTTTTATATTAACACAGAGACTCGAGTTAAAACCCTTTAACGAGCAGAGAAAACACATGTCCCTTTTTCATGAGAAAATAAATAAATAGTTGTAAGATACAGAGTCTAGATGTCTTTTTTATCACTGTCCCTCATTGTATTGTGTAATGGCCATTACATCCATTGGGTGACAGTGCAAAAAAAAAAATCCACCACAAGACTGTAAAAAAACATAAGTCGACTGGTGCTGCTCCATGGTCTAAAACATCCCTCATCTTAACATGGAGTGGGAATGAATGAATGACTGACTGAATTTGTAGGTAAATAAAACATTTTCAATTTCTAGACAGTTGATCACATGTACCATCAAGTTATAGGTAAATGTCATGTAGATGTCATGTAAAAGCATGTTTGCTGTAAAGCTGCCTGATTAGGGTATAAAAGCTAGCACTGTAACTATATAAACAATGGCTGTAACGCACCTCACAGACTTTGATGAAGTTGGAGGGATCCTTTCTCGCGTAGTGAGGCAGTCCAAGCAACACTGCAGCTCTGCTCTTCTGGTTGGAAGTCTATAACACAGAAGAACAGTAAAGGAAGACACACTGTGTCCCAACTGTAGCAATCAAGATCTGAAGATGGAATGTAGGCATGCTTGTATAGGTTATTTTTGACAGGATAAGTAACAATAAGGTAAATAACAAAATACACAGGAGAAAAACACCTCAAACAAACTAAAGTCTGTCTGTCACTGCTCTAGCCGCGCTGTAAACACAGCTGGTGGACCTAAGCATCCGCAACCAGAATGTGATTTGAGCACCACCGATTGAGAACGCACATGCAACTGAGCCAGTAGACATTTGTTAGTTTCTGATAATCACAAGATTATCACTATTGCCCCACTATTACAAGTGATGTCACAACTTCAATCTTTCTTCAGTGGTGAGAAAGAATTTGATTAAGATCAGACTATCCTTACTTGAACATCAAGGGACTGAAGCAGACTGTGAAGCTTGGTACTGCTACTGGCTCACACTCTGTACAACTCCAGCAGTTTTGGAAAATACTTGTCAAGTCCATCTAAGAAAGACTGGTGGAGATCAACAGAAACCAGGCGCATGAACTCTGCAGCAATCTGCAAAGAGAACAAGAAACTTCATCCAACAGGGGACAGGACAGGCTGCTCCAGACCACTCAATATGACCTCCAGCCCTGTAAAGAAAACAAGTCAATGTCAGATTGATATCTCCATATCTTGTGTAATTTCAGTCAAATCCACAATGTCATCCACAGCAAATACAGAATTACTGTTAATAAACCAAATTCAGCCTTTTAACAAATAAACCATCACTGACTAATATCATGCAGGGATAGACAATAAGTGAGAGCATTTTATCTTAATATCAGCATAGATTAATTTAAACATCAATGCACTGACAAAGAGTGAAGCTTTGTAATGCAGCAGTAAACACATTGTTTTATATTATATCCATGTTAAGCTATCTGTTGATAAGCTTGCTAGATAAACAGTGGCTCTGTCCCAAATGGAAGAAAACATATTTTTGGTAGCATTTCTTGGTAGGAAGTGAAACTTTTCAAGTTTTAGGTTGTCTCAAATGTATAGGATCCATAGAAAGCATCCTTTCAAGGGACCTAATTTTAGCCAGTTTTGAGGGAAGCATGCCATGGTTCCTTTAGCAACTCTGATATCCCATAAAATATTGCGACACTGGGGGAGGAATTAATATTCTTCACTGTAGTGCAGTCAGTTGTTTCTAGAATATTAATAAAATCGCTTAGCTTAGCTTCGCCATACAAAGGTACAAGCTAGCTAACGTTAGCACTACTGTCTGCAACCATGCAATTCACTGCGGTTTAGATTGTAGACTTATTAAATTAATGAATATCTGATTTACATACACAAACGCCCTGGCTGAATTTTGATAGTTAATATATACAGGGAGCTAACCAGGGTATTATTTTATGGACTTGAAGGCTCGCAGCGAATGTTTTCCTCGTTGCCCCGGACTGGCTGCTGCTCGGCAACTTGTTACCGGTCGGTAAGTCGGTCATCAACGTTTTCCTCATTGCCCCAGACTGGTTAACGTTCCCCAGCTGGTTACCGGTCGGTAACAAATCAGTAACTTAATCAGTCAGGGGCAAGGAGGAAAATGTTCTGAACACAAATCAATGAGGAAAGAATTCTGTAGTTAGCTAGCTAGCTATAAATAATATGAGGATTTGGCAACAATTTTAACATTAGGTAGGATGGCATTGCACGTTGTAACTTACAAAAATATTTACCTGAAATTATTTGCTCTGTCTTGACTTGCTGTCTTGCTGTCCTCTCAAACTGCAATGGTCCTTTTTTCTGGATGATGCATGTGGAGCACGAGGGTATGTCCGTGTGGGCGTGTGCAGGTTGTCCAAGGCAGTTTTGCAGGGGCTACTACTCACACTTAATTGAGTCAACTCAGCAATTTAAGTTACCTGGACAGTTCTGATTTGACTGATGAGTTGACCACATTAAAACTTTAAATTTCAAGTAGGCCCAATGTTTTAGTCATTTTTAGTTGAACTGACTAAGGAAAAAGAATTGAGGTAACTAAAAGCCCAAATTCGTTTTTACAGTGCATGTACTCAGAAGAATCCACACTCATTTGATCTCTTAATGACATTTAGTCTATGCTTCCTAGCTTCAGTCGTCTTCACTGATATCGACTAAACTAAAAGATAATAGAAATAACATTAATGTAAGTTGGGTTTGTTTTACCTTTAATTGGATGCACCTTCGGAAACATAATCATGATGAAAATCAATGGCCTCTCGTAGGAATCTACCCAGGTTTAATACTGCATACCTACAGCACTGTCCTTATATAAAATTCAGAGTTATTGATTTGATTTAAGCATGAAGAGAGCAGCTCCTAAGCATATTGATAGAAGCACACTGTTATGACTGCTCTGACTTGTAAATTTTCTACATGATGTCTCAGCTCATTAAATACTTAAGTTGTATGATTTGAAATTACGACTAAAAGCCACGTCAATATAGTTTTAGTCACATTTCAGACATTCAACCTCAAGGTTAGATAAATTAAATACGCAACCATGTGTAAATTTGGTTCATCAATTCTGAAAGAGTAGCATCACTGGCTAATTGGATGGACCGCTGCAGGTAAAGGAGATGCGTAGAGAGATATCAACATGGTGGAGTCAATATTCTGCACTTTGAACCTGCAGAAGCTGTCCTGGATAAATGTTGCATACCTAATGGTTAGCTGAAAAGCACATGAGCGCTTTAATTAGAAGTGCTGAGACTTGAAATGCTTTTATCTTGTCAGCTAATTTTTTTAAGCGAGTCACTTATAGTGGTGCGCTTCTATGCGTTGGGTTTGGTGCAGAGTCGTCCTTTTTGGGGGCAAAGTTGTCCAGCAGCGTGATTGGCTGTAAGTCGACCGATCAGACTCCCACTGCTATTGGCCGATCTTTGGCGCCAGGTGATGTCACCACCTGTTGTACTCTATAGAAGGTGACATCATCTGGTACCGAAGCCAATAGCCGACGGCAATTTCAGTAACATGCTTTTTACCACTAGATGTCAGGCTTTACAAAAAAATGAGTTTGGTGTTTATATACTCTTTAATCAAGGTTGTTTAAAAATGTGATATTTGAGTGCCTGTTCTTTTTCTTATTTGCTGTTCTGTGGGAAGCCTTGAAATAACTGTGGAGAGACATTCAATGGGAGCTGTGTGTGTGTGCATACCTTCTAATATCCAAACCGATTAGAGACATGAATAAAATGTTAAAGCATGAAAAATTATTTTATTGTTGAGATTTCTTTGTCTCTTGAATGAAGGACCTTACCTTCCCAGTAAATTAAAGCGCAAATACAGTGGAGTATCTGAATGTTCCCGAACTAACAAGGAGAAATATCAACATGATGGTCATTGATTATCCATTGGAGATGTGCTTCTCCTGTCCAAAATAAATACTGCATGTGCAGCTGAAATTGGTATTGATCTTATATATGCCTGCAGATAAAAGCTCCCTTTTCAAAGCACTTGGAAAATGCACACGAGAGAGTAAACACTGTTGCTTACTTGAATCATCAACTGTTGGCCAGGAGAATTCACCAGAAACATTAGCAGGATGGATATTGATAATCCATTTGAGATGTGTTTCTTGAGCTCAGGTGAATTTGGTTCTATCACCCTTATCGACGCATGCAGACAGTTCCTGTTGGATCACGGCCATGCTGTCATGCTCACACATCTGAAGGAATCTCTCCCAGCTGTGCTAATTCAATTCTAATCCAATTCATGAAAAAGGCACCCTAATTCAATTTGTGTTACTCCCGTGGTCTTGGACAGTTCAGCTTAGATGTGTGAACATGGAAGACTAAACTAGAAAGATAGCCAAGATTCACAATTCTAAACTGAAAAAAATAAATAAAATAAAATAAAAAAATGTATATATATATATATATATATATATATATACGTACAGTTTGTTGCAATGCCAAAGTAAGACTCATTACTTGTCTACAATTGTTGGTTTAAGTAGATTATACAAAGTTGTTCATAAAAGAAACAATAAAATATAATGTAAACAATGACATACATTTTTTTTTAAATACGTCAATACAAAAATATCATTAATTCAACCTAGATAAAAAAAAAATTAAATAAAACAGCTATATTAAAGCATGTCCATAAAAATACATTTTTAGAAATCTTAGAATTAATAGATGGTACTGACTTGCTAGCCTAAGGCCACCTTCACACCAAGCATGTTTGAAGCGGTTCATATGAACTCTGGAGTTTTTACCCCCTTCAGTTCGGTTTGTTTGGCCAGGTGAGAACAATGCCATTCAAATTCAGGTGCCACCAAATAACGGCACCGATTCGCCTGAAAGTCTCAGTCCTCTACCAAGAGAACTGTGGTGCAGTTCGTTAGGAGTGAGAACGTAATCCAAACCAACTAGGAAACAACCCAAAACACAAGGGTTTATGGGTATAAAGAGACAGATGTTGATATTGTTTATTGTTCATTGTTTATTGTGGATCCACATTAGTCGACGCACAAGCGACAGACTAGTCTTCCTGGGGTCCAGTATCCATGATCCTGATATCCAGTAGCCATCAGTTCCACATGCTTGGAAAGCCTAGCATAACCAAAAGAAGTCTGGACTGATGCTCATATACAGCTATTTCTTCATGTATTCTCACCTGGTCTCTGTCCAATGAACAAGCTACTTGTGAGTCCATGTAATTGTGTACAAGCCCTGGTTCGCTTGTAATTTGGCTGAGTGAACATAAACAAACCAAATACAATATGCAACACAGTCAACTTTTCCACTATGGTCCGGACCGCCGAAAACAAAGTCTAGCGGTGTAGGGTGTGACTGCACCCTAAGATACTGGTGTTGCTCACCTAATTTCCTCAGGCAACCTGTTCTGCAGTCTTGGATCCCTGACAGCAAAAGCCTGATCATCTTTGGCCTTGAGCGTAGACTGCTGAACACCCAGGAGGGAGCCGCCTCAGGATATATGGGAGAGTGAGTTGGTTTCTTGGATGAACCACTGCTGGCAGGAAGATTCCTTCAAACCATTAATATGATGGATATATTGATGATACATCAGAGATCTGCTCCCCCTGCTCAGAATAAATACAGCACTGCATACTGTTTATTTGAAATTCTGTCGTATTGAACTGGTGTGGACAGCGGCTCCCTTTGCAAGCACTTCGAGTAATTCACATGCTGATTTAGGAACCAGAGTCTCAAAGCTAGAATCAAGAGCAGCAAGAATCTCTGACTTATCCAATCCAGGGACAATTCTTGAGTTGCTCCATTTACAGTGAATGGGGAACACTTTGAGGCCAGCACCAAAGGTATCAGCGCACAAACAAAAACTCAAGTGGTCCACAAAGACGGTGCCAATCATCTGTCCCATCAATTCATCATAATTAATCATTAATCACAATTTCTCCAGTCAATTCATTCAAGCTTTGACCTAGGGTCTCTGGTTTCTAGCTTTGGCAGTTGTTTCACAAATATTGATCTAGCTTTGGCAGTTGTTTCACGAATACTGATCTAAGATCATGAGAACAGCATGATTTCTGTTTTTCATTTGAATTGTGTGCAGTTGTTAGAGAACTCCTTAAAGCAAACTCCAGTTGGTTCATTAGAGGCACCACTGCCAGTGATGGAATTCCATCAAAAGACTCACATGATTTACATTGACAACTGCTTCCTCTACTGATGAAAGTCGATGAATAATAATAAATGTTTCATAAATGTTTCATAGCGCAGACACATCCAGACACATTCGCCTTATCCGAGCACGTACGCACTTGGGATGTTCCTGAATCCGAATACCATATTTGGCGAAGCATGAATAATGCGTTTGACACAATAATTTTTTCCTTCCAAATGTTTTCGATAGTATTCAGATGTTTTAATAGTACGCCTGTAATCATGGAGAAAACATATTCGACTGAAGATGACTGGCTTTGAACGCAACAGAGAGAGAGACAGAGAGTGAAAGAGTTACTCCATTTTTGTTTGCTTTGGGAAGAGTATAATTATTTGGATTAATAATTTAGTGTTGCCAAGGCCAGTTTTTCTCTTTTTCTTGTCCCAGCAGGTCTGCTCCTCTTCACTGTTTACAGACTTTGTGAGGTAGACTTGGTCTCACTGGGAGTGGATTAAGACTCTGAATCTGTTCTGTACAGCAGGGTTGTTGTGTCTCCCCATCGACCCACACTGCTTGTCTCCACAAACTACAACTTAGAGAAAATTGAGTAGGGGCACATTAGCCATTCATAGATTCATTTTTATTTCTTCCAAAAGTAGAAGAAAATGAAAGAGTTTTCAAAAAATAGGTTGATACAAAAACAGACTATCTCTAAGACGATGATGACTTTAACGATGATGAGCTGATCTGGTCATAGTTCCCAGGTCTGTAAATCCAGAACTAGCCCATTTGCCACTACTGTCAGTGTTAACCCTCTACACCCCATAGCGAGAGAGCGCCCATTCTAGATTTCACTATAGCGCTCAAGAGGGCCCGTCATTTTTAAATCGCTTAAAATGTACCAAAAACTGAAAATCAAGTTATCAGCTTTGTTTTATATATACTTCATGTTGTCATCGATGAACCGGTACCGGAAAATGTATCTGGTGACACTGAGACGTTTGATTTTCCCCGGGTTTAGTCGTCCTCCACCGGTAAATCTAAAAATGGCTTCGCCGGTTAAGCGTCACGCTTTTAAAACCTTCTGGAAGCTGTCAGATTGTGCTGCGAGACTGAACCTGACCCGCCGTATGTAGTGGAAAGTTACGAAGACATTGTGAGTTGAAGTCTTTTGATGGAAATCGCTTGCTCTTGCTTGATAAAACAAGACACAAGATCACCTTCACTAAACAGCAGGACCTACCTGGCTCTCACCGCCGCAGACGGACGCTGTTTTCCGGGAGGCAGTGCGCCGAAGAGTCGGTAGGAGGACTGACTGGGTTGTGGCGACTTTTATCCATATAAGTTTGGCAACTTTTTCCATATTTGTTTGTCAACTATTACTGTCTGATCTTATTACTGTGTGGGTTGAGGCGCTGGAGGTTTTGTATGTATTTTGAAAGCTTATCGTTAGCCAAGATAGGAAGGATCTGTTTTGTTGTCATACTGTGAATGTTGACACTGAAGTAAGGAGACACGCTGAATCGCCTTGCCATGTATTTGGTACCAAATTAAAGGGAAAGTTATGTTCTTTTTAAATGGGAAAATTTGTGATTGTGAATTTTTTTGTATTTTTGAGATATAGCTGTTTGTTTGGAATGAGCAAGAAAATGCTGATTAATTCCCAGTGAACTGCAGCAACATTCTAGAATTCTACTGTGGTTTAGAGGGTTAAACAACAGGTATACATGAGAGAACAGTGGGGAAAAATAAAGACTTTGAAGAGGCCTGCAGCCAACAAAATGAAAATGTTTGAAGCCGTTTCAATGCAAAGGGTGAAAATTGACTATCTTTGTAGGTGCAAAAAAACCAAGATACATAAAGGGCGAACACAGTGAACACAGTGATAGGTTTCTATATTACAAGCAAGATAAACAACACGTTTCAAAGCATAGCGCTGAAGTCTACTGTTTCCTGGGTCACAGCAACCTACATTTGGAAACTCATCTAGCTTATCAGACTGGTCACTTTTACTTAGAACGTTACTGAATGGATCTACAGCCACACCACAACAAAGTTTTTTCTACTAGCTCTCTGTCTCTAGTCTGGTTGTGAGATATTTAGATATTATCTGCACACAGCCAATTCTCCACTTGACCTCCGTGATGGCGCCAGACATGGTTGACAGCAAAACCTCTATTATCCCTGTTACCACATAAAAACGCTTTAACCAAATGTAATCTTGGACTAGAGCATGTTTGGCTGAAATACTTTTGTCCAAAGTTCACTTCACATTCACTTCATTTTCATGATGATGTTAGCTTTTGTCCAGTCCCAGTGAAAAGACTTGAAGATGTTTCAAGATGTATCTCCACCAGAAGGTCGCTGGATCGAATCCCTGAACTAGCTGGGAAAATGAAGGTAGAGAAAACAGAACGCTCTCCCCTCTCAACAGCTATGTTCTTGAGCAAGGACAGCTTCCAGTGTGAATGTGCGGAACTGTCTGAATGTGAGCTGGGCATCGCTGGAAAAGTGCATAGTGCTCAGTCAACTTCCTTTCAATAAATAAAAGGTTAAATGTTAAACCTCAGCCTCTCTACAAGCCTGGGAGAATCTGATATGGCTTAGTTGGAATTGATAAGTCCTGGGCAAGTTCTCTCAGGCAATGAAGCTGATCCTATAGCAAACATGTTTGGCTCTGTCTATCATTAATTTGCACTAGAATTATAGATTAACTCTCAATCCATATTCCCTTTCTAGTTGCTATTCTGATTCACTGAGAAGTAGGGATACCAATAGCATACACCATCCACCCTCCTCTCTCTTTCTGCTCTTCCTGCATCTCTCTCTCTCTCTCTCTCAATCCTTCTTCATCTCTCTCCCATCTGTCTCTTTTTCTTACCCTCTCCTCTATCTGCCCTCCATCTCTCTTCCACCCCCCTCCACTCTTCCCTCCCTCTGACCTTGGCCCTCCTCTCTTTCTCTCCGCCCCTTTCTTTTTATCTCTCCCTCTCTCTCTCCTACTCCATTCCCCTCTCTGTCGCTCGCCCAACCCCTTTCGTCCTCCTCTCCTCTGCTCTCTATCCATTAACCTCTGACCCGTTCCATCTACCGCTACCAGCTGGATCCTCTCAGATCTCTGCAACAGTGAGTTGCAAAGTGTGTGTGTGGTGTGTGTGTGGTGTGTGTGTGTGTGTGTGTGTTTGTGTGTCTAACCCCTACCTGTTGGGCAGTGATGCAAGCGCAGCCAGTAACAAGAGGGAGACACAGCAGAGCTTTTCTCCATTACACTCTGTCACCACAAGTCTCCCCCTCAGAGAGAGAGAGAGAGAGAGAGAGAGAGAGAGAGAGAGAGAGAGAGAGAGAGAGAGAGAGAGAGAGAGGGTAAAGGCAGACAAACGTTTTTAGGTTTTGTAAGGTAAGGCATTGCCCCCTAGAGAGTGAGAAAATGAAATGAATATGAATAGCTCATCTGGTTGTAGTGAATATTTCTTGTGGGAAAAAGGCAATCACATGCCTAATACTTAGCAGCAGACAATAAAATGCTCTACAAAACACAACATATTAGATACTTTTGATGTCAATAAATTATTCCCACATTCATTGTGTGAAAGTGTTATTACTATAAACAAATGAGACCATTGCTGGGAGGACTGGCAGCCTCTACTGGCCTCTACACTGCATTTTACACTGGGGCCAGATGTATGGTGGTGTGCATAGAATCCCCAATAAAACACGTTTCTGCATTTCTCCATACAGAACTTTTATCTCAGATTTAGCCTATCAAACACCACTTACACCTGTTTCTCATGACGTGAGTAAAATCAGTGTGGAATTGTGCGCACATGAACGCGCTTAGTGTTTTGTAAATGTTTAGAAAAAATGCCCAAATTAGCATATGAATGTCTCAATCATCTTCATTTAAAAAGCGCATCAGAACTCTGTAATCACAAACCCAGTAGCAGGAGAGGTATAAAACAGACTAAGCAGGGCATTGCATATAGGCAACTTCTTTTGATTTAGAACAATTAACACTGCAATGAAATAAAGCTCATTAGGGTGTGAGAGCTCAACCACCCATTCCATGAGACTACAAAGTCAGCACAGCCATTAATTTTCAATGGAGACGCTCCAGAAAGTGTCTCTTGATGACACTACATTTTGCAGACTTTGTTCTCTTGTTTTGGAAGACGCTTGCTGGTGTTCCCAAATCAAGTCTGAACTTCGCAAAATCACAGGAATAACTTGCACACAATCTTGGGGTGATTTTGCCTGTTACGCATAAAAACAAATCTATGTTTTTCTTCTCTCCTAAAAGGCCTGGGGATTGTTACACAATGCCTCTCAGCGCTGTGCAATCACAAATTCATTACTAGGAGTAGGCGTAAAAAACAAACACACACACACACACACAGGCATCACAGATAATTAGTGCTTCAGCATAACACTGGAACAATTTTGGGTTTGAATCTGTTAGAACTACTACAAGATGTTCATTTTGGGTACAAAATGCTCCAGAAACTCCAGCTCTGGTTTTCGGAGACTTGTGGTATCAAACTTCAAATCTATCCAACTATCCAAGATCCCAGGATTAATGTCTGTGATTCCTGTTTGTAGGTGAATTTTCCCTCTGACTCCTTGGGACACCAGGGTGACCTAGTGAGTTGGGAGGGCACCCTTCAACCAGACAATCTGGGTTCAAACCTCGTGCCGGCAGACATCCACCCTGTTGAAGTGTCCTTAACAGAGGTGTGAACAAGTCAAGTTTGCTCGAGTCCGTCTCAATTCTTGAGGCACAAGTCTAAAGTCAAGTCGGAACAAATCAATTTAACATCTTAAACAAAACAAAATATCTAGAACTTTTCAATACAATATGGTTTAAATAGGATAAAAACTTGGTAAGTGCATCATGAGTTTGATTTCTTTCAACTGTAAAAAAAAATTCAATCATTCCATACATATATATAATTCAGAAAACCAAATTGGAACAAATCTCATCACTTTCAATCTAAGTCATTAAACACAAACACAAGATTTTACTTGACTTTGACTTGTAATTTGATGACTTGAAAAGCTTTCTAAAGTAAAAGTAAAGTCCCAAGTCACCAGAACACACCAGAACAAGTCAAGTCTCAAGCCTTCTCTTCATGCATCGAGTCGAGTCTGACTCGAGTCCAAGTCGTGTGACTCGAGTCCCCACCTCTGGTCCTTGAGCAAGACACTGAATCCCGACCTCCCTGTGGAGGAGTGGGAATCAATGCAGTATCACATTACAATCATTATTATGGAGACAAACCTGGCTATTTCCCCCTCCTAAAAGGTATTTGTTACACAATGCCTATCTGTGCTGTGCAATCACAAACCCATTACCATGAGTAGGAGTAAAAAACAACATGCAGCCATCATGACGACTTAGCGCTACATTAAAAGCATTTCACGCGCTCGCAGAGTGTATGCTAATTTACCGGGTGGAAAAGCGAATCAGGTGAACGCTGATGTGGCTTCTACTTAGGGCAGGACTGTGCGTGTGCGGTGTTGTATGTGTGTGTTTGCTGTCTCGATCCTCCGGCGCCATAGTACTCTGGGGAAAAAGAGAGAGAGAGGGAGAGAGGGAGAGAGAGAGAGAGGGTAGTACAAGGCAGTCAAGAAAGAAAGAAAATTGGTTAGTAAATGGTTAATCGCTGTTATTCACTCTTCAGATGGAGGGAGGCACAGCGAGAGGGGGAGGTTTGAGAGAGTGAGAAAGAAATAAAGAGGGAGAGAGACAGAGAGATAGAGAAAGGGACATGGTAAATAGCTTTTGTTTCCACTCCCCCTGGAGAGGAACGAGCAGGAAACATGGTACATCAAGTAGCCCACGGTAATGGAGCCTCCATTTTTGTCATTAATTCATGCCCCTTGTTTGTGACGCACTTCTTGTCTTGTTGGCCTATTTTAGTGGCTTTAGTCTCTGTTCCTAGTAATAAAAGGCACAAAATTACTTTTTTAAAATTCAGCAGGCAGATGACAGTTGCTTTTGAGACGGCAGTCAGCGCTTGTACCAACAAATTGTTTATGAGTGTGAGACTAACAGCGAGTGAGTCATTCGCAAGTTATCTCTGCTGTGAAGCAAGAAATAAGTTTCCAATTCATCTGCAACCCATTAAAAAGTGCCTTCCAGCAAAAAAGGTAATGGTGGCCATGATATTATACACATTTCAGATTACTTGTATGTCAGCCTCTTTGTGCCATCTATTGTGTACCGGGTCATTAAATTCCAATATGACCGCAGCCGGTTAAAACACATTCTCGGTAACCCAGAGTCAAATCCATCCTGATTCGACTCTGGGGACAACCCCCGCTTGAGAGTACGTAACCGGAACCCGTGACTGAAGGTACGCTCATATCCTGTGTGTCCGCGTAGTTTATAGCCCGGGGAGAGCGTTTCCACTTGAGAGAGTTGTTAGCAAGTTCCAAACACAAGAGCAGGAGGAAATGCTCTCTGAAAAACCTGTCATCAATATATCTGCTCAAGTTTCGTCCCTCCGTAGCCCGACGAGTCAGACCCATGGAATGCTAAGCAAGCAGTTTACCTTACTTATTTCCCCTGAGCCAGCCCCAAAGGGACACTAGACGGCTTTGATTTTTACGTCCTATTACTAGCGTCCCAAAGACCTACCACGGACTAGGCACTTCATTTTGTGGCGGTTTCCCAACAGGCAAAACCTGTCAGCTGAAATAGAATGTTTGAGACAAAGTATTAACTTTACTGTCATCTAGAAGTTGCTTCTTATCCCCTCCCTCCCTTGTGCGCACCCCTTCTTTCTCACAGGTTTTGGTACATTGACGAGGAACCTTTACTTTGAAGGGCTACGTGACCTGTGCGTGCAGCAGAGTCGGCGTCATCAGCATAGTTGCATTAGCTTTAGCTCCCAAAAGCTGTGTTTTGTGAAAATGGAGGAGTTTATTGGACCTGTTATGGTAATGTGTCCATGATAGTAAGGCCAAGGGGGAAGGGTGAAAGTTTGAGCCACCAAGGAGCAGTCGTTTGGAAAGTGCCACAAAATGACGTGCCTGCTAGGTGTTTTTGTATAGAAGTCTTTGGGACCTTAGTAATGGCACGTAAATATCAAAGCCATCTAGCGTCCCTCTGAGGCTAGATAGGAGCTAGGGATGGCAGGGTGGCCTACTGGTCAGAGAAACCATCCTTCAACCAGATGACCCCTGTGTTGGTATGGATCTTCCCTGCTGAAGTAACCTTGAGCAAAACACTGGATCCCTTCAAAAACAAACTCTCTAAGTGGATCGCTGAAGTGTTACATTGCGCTATATGATTAAAGCCTTAATAACAGCATTTGCCGAGTCAAAGTGTGTGGGTGGGCATCGCATTGCTGACAGTGGCAGCCAAGTGCCCAACGATAGTAAATGTTTACTCAAGTGTTTAAGGAGGTGGCAGTAAAACAAATGAAATGATCAAGCAGATTGTATCGGCATGTTTACTGGAGCATACAGCAGGGAATATTAGCTGTTTTTTTTTAATTACTAGTGTGCTAATCTAATGGTAAAGACAAACTGACAGAAATTTCTGTCCACACTGTACAAACAAGCCTCCAGCACAGCACTTATTACACTTACTAAGAAATGTCAATCAAAATGGTACTATCCCCAAACTGCAGAATGAGTCATCAAAACTTCAGTGGAAACCCGTTTGTGTTCATATAAGTGAGAGGGAGAGAGTGAAATATGTAGAGAGAATGAAAGAGGGGAGGGAGGGAGTCTTGGGACAGTGGTGAGAAAAGTAGAGAGTGAATGAGAGGAAAGTAAATGAAGAGATAGAAAGAGAGGAGATGCAAAGAAACAGACAAGACATAGAGATATAGGCACAAAGAGAGAGTTAGAGAGACAAAGAGATAAAGACATTGTTATCACTTGTCTATATGCAGTTTTTCCTGAAGTGTGAGTGTTTGGGTGTGTTTTTATGCTTGCCAGGAGGTCCAGCGTCTCCATGTACTGATGTGTCTAAGAGCCTGTAAGATTTTCATTAGGTCCTTAGTAGACCGGCTCTATAGACCAGCTGATGGACCGTAAGTTACTGCTCCTGCTGATGTTAGTTTTCACTGCAGTTTCATTGTTTTTTTACATTTCACATTTCTCTAAAATTCGAACTGTTTGTAAAAGTGTTTGGCTAGCTAGTAGAGGATCCCTTTCAAGTTCTCTGGTTAGCTGATCAGGTAAATCGTGTCATATTTACAACATTAGATTGTTTCATTCAGGACTTCGTTGTGATTAGTTGTAAGCTTAATCCTTTCTTGACTATGCAACGTTAGCATAGAAGGCCTTGCCAAGTGTAGCTATGTTAGCAGCAGTTTTAGTTAAGTTGTACTAGTGAGCCATTTTTGGAGATTTGTTTTTAGTTTTAATTTTTATATATGTGTTTTATAGGTGTTCAGCTTGATTACCCTCAGCTGTAGCCGGTCACCATTATTAGCTGTCTTGACTTTCAAGTAATCTAGATGGCTTATTAGCCACCACGCTAATAGCTGGCAAGCATTGAACTAGTGCTAAGCTAGGTTAGGTCACTTATTTAAAAAAGTGCTATACAAATTAAAGTAATATACCATATACTATGATTAATTCTTTGTTGACAGCATATGTTAGCAGTAACATTGGTTGTGAATTTGTAGTAGTGAGCCATTATTGGTGTCATATCTTCATTTGCAGAGACAGTAGCTGGCAAACATGTAAGTAGCCATAGTTTTTCTAGTTTTCACTGGGGAATGTAAACTGTTTTTCCTATACTTTACTTCTCCAATAAAAACACATTAAAAATATAAGTGAAGAAAACAGAGCGAGCTAGCGAAAAGCTAGCGAGACAGACAGAGATACAGAGTATCTCTGCTGCATCCTCTCCAACCTACAAGCCTGAGCAATGGGAGAGCAATAAAAAACTTGTCCAGAATTGGGCTCTGCTTTTATTGCCTCTCCGGAGAGTGTGAGCTCTGTAGCACATGACTTCTGCTGGGGGTACTTGAGATGAAAATATGACCCATTAGCGTGTATGCTGACTGTTTGGAGGGTATTTACATGTGAAGTAATGCTCTCTTGGTGAATCGCATGGAGCTGCTTCCCTGGCCCAACCCCTCTGGGTGCAAAAGTTGCCATCTGCCGTTATCAGTGCAGAGGCAGAAAAATACACACTGTTACGCACACACCCCCACACACGTATACCCACACAGGTGAACAGCCACACACACATACACACACACACACATAACTTTAAAAAATGCTGGTGAGCACTGTTCCAAGTTTTTTTTTTTCCTTATGGAGACATTTAGGCAGCAAACAATCTAGTACACACACACACACACACACACACACACACAGCAAATTCAATATATCCTGAAATGATTTTGCATTGGGAAACATCTGGCAATAATCTAATCATATGGCTGTTTGTACTAGTTGGGCTGTATGTCTAGGTGTTTAATCTAATCTAATCTAATCTAATCTAATCTAATCTAATCTATGGCAAAGGTCCAACACAGAATGCAAGCTAAATTAGACATAAAAATTACACATCCGGTACCACATGGGCATACATGGGCGTACACCTGAAAATAATATGCCAGCTGAGAGAAGGCATAATGTGGAAATTTCAGGCTGGTTGCTAATATCTTCCGGCTGATCCGTCTCGCCGATAGATTGCACAACCACCACGCTTTCAGACGGGAGAGAGTACCGAGACACTGGGGAAATCCTCTTTTTTTTTTCGCGGACCGCGTTGTTTCAGCAGGGCTGAGCCGTTCGAATTAATTGCCGAGCTCTCGCCTCACTTTGAAAATGTCTCCGCCAGGAAGGATGCGCTGTTCCCCGACACCGCAGCTACTAACGGCACTCTCGATTCTCTACAAATGACATTTGGGGATATGATTAACGTCAGAAGACTGAGGGCCTGTTGTGCTATCAGAAGGCTGTGATTAGAAGTGAATGCTTCTTAACGCGTTATGTCCATTTCCCCACTCAATAAGAGGCTGTGTGATGTTTTGGAGGAAGTCTGGGACCAGAAAGTTTAGAGCCATTGATGCACTTCCCAGCAGCCATCACTGAGATACAATGTATGCTCTGATTGTCTGACTGGCTGTTTGGTTGGCTGACTGATTTGTTGGTTGACTTAGTTTAGTTTATTTAGTTTAGTTTATTTATTAGCACAAAGGAAGTGATAAAACAAAAGTATATAAAAACAAACAGGGATTGTGCAGGAGAGGTAAGAAACCCCTAAGGGTTTATAGTAAAAACCTCCCCTCTAGGATTTACAATTTATCCTAATACTATGGATATTTGTTTCCTTAACCCTCTAGACCCCATAGCGCCCGAGAGCGCCCGTTCTATATTTCGCTATAGCGCCCAAGAGCGCCCGTCATTTTTAAATCGTTTAAAATGTACCAAAAACTGAAAATCAAGTTATCAGCTTTGTTTTATATATACTTCAAGTTGTCATCGACGAACCGGAACCGGAAAATTTATCTGGTGACACTGAGACGTTTGATTTTCCCCGGGTTTAGTCGTCCTCCACCGGTAAATCTAAAAATGGCTTCGCCGGTTAAGCGTCACGCTTTTAAAACCTTCTGGAAGCTGTCAGATTGTGCTGCGAGACTGAACCTGACCCGCCGTATGTAGTGGAAAGTTACGAAGACATTGTGAGTTGAAGTCTTTTGATCGAAATCGCTTGCTCTTGCTTGATAAAACAAGACACAAGATCACCTTCACTAAACAGCGGGACCTACCTGGCTCTCACCGCCGTAGACGGACGCTGTTTTCCGGGAGGCGGAGCGCCGAAGAGTCGGTAGGAGGACTGACCGGGTTGCGGCGACTTTTATCCATATAAGTTTGCCGACTTTTATCCATATTTGTTTGTCGACTATTACTGTCTGATCTTATTACTGTGTGGGTTGAGGCGCTGGAGGTTTTGTATGTATTTTGAAAGCTTATCGTTAGCCAAGATAGGAAGGATCTGTTTTGTTGTCATACTGTGAATGTTGACACTGAAGTAAGGACATGCCCTGAATCGCCTTGCCATGTATTTGGTACCAAATTAAAGGGAAAGTTGTGTTTTTTTAAATGGAAAAACTTGGGATTGTCAATTTCTTTTTATTTTTGAGATATAGCTGTTTGTTTGGAATGAGCAAGAAAATGCTGATTTAAGTGAGAATTCCCAGTGAACTGCAGCAGCATTCTAGAATTCTACTGGGGTCTAGAGGGTTAACATAATGAGATAAAAAAGAAGAAAAAACAAATTAATAATAATCGTAATAATAATAACAAATAAAACAAAAGTAAACACACAAACACATAACACAAACACACATACTGAGCACATTAACTCTGACACAGGTGTTTTTTCATATTAGACTTAAATACTGGCAGTGATGGACAGGTTTTGATAGAGAGGGGACTGGTATTCCAAAGCATATTGACCAAGAGTTGAAGATTCATATCATTTGCTTGTCTGGTTGGATATGAATGGACATCAGAGTTGACTTGCTGACTGACTGGTTGACTGACTAACTGACTGAATCTCCCTCCCTTGCCATCTGTCCCAGTAACATCCCACTGACTTCTGAGTTCTTTCTGGTTCTGATCCAACTCAACTACATTTGCATTTTTTTCCTCAGTAACCACTGGGTTCATCGGGTCTCCGCTTTCTGACGTTTCCTTCCTCCGATTTCATCCGACGTCTAAACTCGGCCACATCGCTCCATGTCGCGAATTCCTTCACACGGCCGGGAATATGCATTGCTCACACACACACGCTGAAACTTTCTCTGTCTTTCCATCTCACAAGAACTCATTTTCTCTCTTGCATTCATACTACTCTCAAGGTGTAAGGTAGAAAATGGGATTTCACCATGCTGAGCAGTATAATAAGATAATCAAAGGCAGAAGGCATGTATGTTAATATTGCGTGGGAGTCGTGTACTTAAGACTTTTTTCTTTCTTTTTTTTCTTTCTTTCCTTCTTTCTTTCTCTCCTTCTTTCTTTCTTTCTCTCTCATCCATGCCTGATGAAGCCAATCATTACACATTACATTCTCTAGGCTCATGTAATTAGCAATCTTCTTCTCATTGTTCCTCACACACAGACACAAATATGCAAACACACACACCCACACCCACACACACACTTCCCATTCCAATCTTGGCTGTTCCGTGCGACTGTGCGATATGAATTGGATTTTGAGTTGGCCTATTGGTTTAATCAGACAGGTAGATCAGGTAATTACATTCTGTCAATAAGGATTCACTCCCATGGCAGGTGTCCTTTCTCCAAGTCCACATCTTCGATATCAAGAGATAAGGGAGGGGAGCGCTGCAAAAAAAAGTCCTTCTTAACAAGTCATTTAGTCTCATATTCAATCTTAAAATCTTGTCTTCCTTAAAACAAGTCATCTGCCAATGGGCTAAGATAAGATAACATACAGTTTCACCTGAGAATTTCATGATAACAAGTGTCAATATAGTGAAACAGGGCAGAATAGGTAGATAGATCACTCCACTAGTGTCACGGAAATTAAACGATTCAAGACAAATTCTTGAAACACGTTGATTTGCATTGGAAACATATTTCACCCCATTTGTTGTAAATCTAGAGATTAGACTAGAAAGAAGGAAAGAACTGAAGTAAGAAAGATGCGAACAAAAAGCAAACATGAAAGAGAAAAAGTAAAAAGGAAGAAACATATATAGGCTGTATATGGAGACATGGGAGTCTTGATGCAAAAACAATGAAATCATAGGGTTCGGGTGGGAGGGTTTATAAGCCCACTTACAATGAAGAGGTCCAACAAACAAAATTCAAAACCTAAATCAAACAATCAAATGTTGTAAAATGACATAACTTAACCTCATCAGGAAACCAGGGAACTTGAAATGAATGTTCTAGTAGCTAGCCAAACACTTCCACAAGCCATTTGAATTGGAGAGAGATGTAAAATGGAAACATCAATCTTCCAATGTACTGCACTTAACGTTCCAGACATTCAACAAGGACCAAATAAAAATCCTACAGTCTCTCAGTCACATCAGCACATGTGATGCTTGGCCTTCTGGCAAACATAAAAACACACCCACATATTCACAGTTGAGGAAATGGTTAGGTGTCTTTAGGTTTTCACAGCCTTGTATATTACAGTAGCAAGTATATATATATTACTATATATAAACTTACAGTATACTGTATATTCACATATGCTAAGTACAAAGTACAAAAACAACCTTGTCAAGAAAGCAGGAAACTTGAAATTAGAATAGAATAGAATAAACTTTATTGTCCAGCCGAGGCAGGAAAATTTGGTCACACAGTATCAGTGATGAGAGTGGATCTGCTTGCTTTAGAATAAGTTCCTTTGTTTTTCCAACATTCATTTACAATGAGCTGGACTTACATCATTTTTATGGAAAAGACCCACTAAAGCCATGTCATCAGCATATTTAAATAGCTTGAAATTGCTGTTGTGTAGTGTCATTTCATTGGTGTACACAGAGAATAGTACTGGAGATAAAACACAGCCCTGAATGAATCTTCTTATAGTAAAATGCTTCCACAGGCAATTGTGATTTGAATTACAGAGAAATGTTGGGAAAGAGGAAATTCCAGCAACATTTCATTAGTAAAGATTTATTAGTAAATCAACTTTTCGGCATGTGACCATCGGAATTTTCATCCACATATATATGCAATCAATTTCTGCTGAATCTTTTGTTCTCAGTTGTTACCTGCCCATTCCATGCACCTTGTCAGTGGGTGAAGTTGTCAGAATACCGTTTCCACATCAATTGTAGAGACATGGGAAATAGAAAAATCAAGCTTCCAATGCAACAGCAGTGACGTCTAGCATCAGCAGGAGCATCAGCTGGCCTATAAAGGTATTTCAGACATGGCAGTTCAACAAGGACCTACTGAAAATCCTACAGGCTCTTAGACACATCAACACATGGAGATGCTGGACCTTCTGGGAAGCGTAAGACAAAAGGGAAAATAACTAGGTGTTATTCCTGGGAGCTCACTTATTCCATACAGGCCTCAACACTATTACTGGAGTTTAAATATCTGTTTTGTTTCCGAAAACCGAAAATCCGAAAACACCAACATCAAAGCCTCAGTAAACTGTAATACTGAGGCAGAGGTCCATAATAATCAAAGAGGGAGAAAACAGCACTTTATGCTATACAGAGCAGAGGAGATGAAGAAAAAAGGTAAAGGGAGGAAAAGACTGCAGAAGACTTTAAAAAGAATAGAGAACATTTTACTCCTAAAATAAGAGAGGAAGAGAAAAGAAGAGGTGGAAAGGCAAGAGAGAGAGAGAGAAAGACAAAGTGAGATAGAAAATAAGGAGAAAGAAGAGAGAAAGGGTAGGGAAGGGGAGAAAGAAAATGAGAGAAGAGAGAAAGAGACAAGAGGGAAGAGGAAAACACAGTAAGGAAGAGAGAAAGCGAGAGTAGAAAGAAAAGTGTGAGAAAGAGAAAATCAGAGAGAACGGAAGAAAATGATAAACAGAGGAAGAGAAAAGAGGAGAAAAAAGAAACAGAAGGCACGTGACAATGAAAAACAAAAGAGAAACAGGACAAAATTAAAAGAGCGACGGAATGAGAGAAGAGAAGGAGAGAAACGGGGAGAAAGAGGGATGCGGAAAATGAGAAGAGAGGGAAGGGGAAGCAACGGGGATTGTGAGGGAGAGAAAGTGAGAGAGGAGGAAGAACGAGAAAACAGGAGAAGAGAGGAAAGGTCACAAGGACAAAGAGCAAGGAACTAAAGAGACTGAATGAAGACGAAGAGAATAAAGATTGGAACATAGGAAAGGAGAGAGAGAGAGAGAGAGAGAGAGAGAGAGAGAGAGAGAGAGAGAGAGAGAGACACACACAAAGTGAGATAGAAAATAAGGAGAAAAGAATAGAGAAAGGGTAGAGAAGGGGAGAAAGAAAATGAGAGAAGAGAGAAAGAGACAAGAGGGAAGAGGAAAAAACAGTAAGGAAGAGAGAAAAGAGAGAAGGAGAGAAACGGGGAGAAAGAGAATGAGAAGAGAAGGAAGGGGAAGCAACAGGGATTGCGAGGGAGAAGGAAAATGAGAGAAGAGAGGAAAGGTCACAAGGACAAAGAGCAAGGAACTAAAGAGGCCGTGGATGAAGAAGAAGAGAATAAAAATTGGAACATGGGAAAGAAGTGAGAGAGAGAGAGAGAGAGAGAGAGAGAGAGAGAGAGAGAGAGAGAGAGAGAGAGAGAGAGAGAGAGAGAGAGAGAACGATCATCTTTCCCAATATCCCCGGCGATTTGCCCGATCTCTCGAGGAAAAAGGAAAGCCGAGACTCCGGAGCCTCATAGTTAAATACACTGGCCATCAGAGAATTAACAGAGATAAACCCAGCAGAAAGTATTAAGCTGTATCCACTCAGGCTCCTTTAAGGGAAGAGGAGGGTTTCGGGGTGTGACATTCGCTGGTGGCTATGACAAGATATGGGAATTCTCATTAATCCCACACACACACACACACACACACACACACACTCTCCAGTGTTTCACGGAAAGAGTTGACCCGGCTACTAATGGAAATTCGGAGACGTGAAGCCCGGTGACAGGTTCATATTGGCCAACAGCGAAGATTAGAGGCAGGAGACATTGGATTAATAGGACGGTAGTGACTGTAGTGGAAGTCCAAGACTGAGTGTGTGTGTGTGTGTGTGTGTGTGTGTGTGTGTGTGACTCAGCGAGAGAAAGGAACTGTCTGAGTATGTAGGAGAGCAAGGGAATGTGTGTAAATGAGTGTGTAAATGTATGTGCATGAACAAATGATTGCGTAGTCCCTTCTTTTAATTTCAGATAAGAACAGTCTCTATATTGTAAGCCAGTGTAATTCCTCGGCCTCGTTTTAAAATCCATTCTTCTCACCTTGTTAAAGCGTCCTTCCACGCTCATTTGCATTTGGCTGATATGCATGATATGATATGAATTCATTTTTACCCTGGAAATTTCAGGTTTGGTAAATTTTTTAAATTGTAGTAGGGGTAAATAGGCTTTTTTTTTAGAACTTTCTCAGAAAAGTAGGGATGGGACGATATATCGTAAATTCAATATATCGCGATACAAAAATGCGACAATACGTATCGTGGGGCAGAAAAATGAATCGCGATATTAGCTCCATGTTATTCTGCTGTAGTAATCACAAATGAGACGGCTTGACCATCACAATTTCATAAGCTCTCCATCCACATTATATTATTGTCACTTTGTAATGACATTTTTAAATTGTTTACATTCTAGCAGCCAATGCCATCGCTAGAAAAGATTTGTGTCTCAGAAATAAACAGAATTCTGCACAGTCAGACTTTGCTGTCATTGAACTTTTATTTATTACATCATATGGTGGTTGTATAGAATCGTGAACCCAGTATCGCATATTGGGATAAGCATATCTTCCCATCCCTAATAAAAATCAGAATACAGTTGTGTTTTACTTAAATAAATCACAATGTAAACAACGCCTCCTACTACTGTAATTATGAGCCACAGGCATAATTTAATGGCAGTATGATTCAATTATTTATGAAGTACTTTAAAATTTTAATTCTTGATCGCATTCTAGCTACGTTTGAATTAGCACCCACTGCATGTACTGTAATGGGTATCTCAATTAATATTGTATATGACATTTACATGAATGCATGGACATGCAAATTGTGAGGTGCTGTATAGAATGAAATTCAAACATTACCTTCCACATACACACATTATACCTCTCACATACTATACATATATGAGACTACTTAACACATTCAAATGTAACCCTAACCCTTGCATAAACTACTGAAACACTTTAATAAACACGCCTGAAATGCTCTATGCTCATATACACATACAGAAACGCGTTTGAATACATTACTGAAATTGCTTACACACACACACCTACTTCCACTCACTTATTATTTTTAATCTCCTTGTCTTGTTATTTTCTGCATCTTCTCGTCATTCGACTTTTCCCACCATTTAGCTTCTGTAATGCAATTTAGTTGAGCCTCTGCTTTTCATCTTGACTTTTTGGTCCCCCCCACCCCCACCCCCACCCTCTAATAATGGGAGTCAAATTATCCTATTATTTTCCCCTATGGATAATAATGTCATCTCTCTATTCTGGAGAGATGTTATATTATTCATACAGCCATTATCCTCCAATTTGACCCTCAGTATGATACACACACACACACTGTGCGGCAGGGGGGCTATCATCTGCTGTCAGCTCAGCAGGGAGTCGTGTGTGTGTGTGTGTGTGTGTGTGTGTGTGTGTGTGTGTGTGTGTGTGAGTGTGAATGTGCTGTCTCTCATATGTGTTCACCTATATATTGTGTACATCACAAGTCTGCGAAGTGTGAGTGTTCACCCATGTGGAACGTGTTTGCACTTGTGTGTGTGTGTGTCCTCTCCATTTGTGTGTATGTGCATGTTCGTTCGTGGTGTGTGTGTGTGTGTTGGATGGATGTGTGTGGCTGCTCTCTTTGTGTGTGTGTGTGTGTGAGGTTGTGCATATTGTTGATTCATATCAACACAGCAGCCGTCTGTCAAGCATACGGTGTACAACAGCTCTGTGCTCTACCTGATCTCTCTCTCTCATACACACACACACACACACACACACACACACACACACACACACACACCTACACACACTCCCCATGCCTCAACAGACGTTGAGTAGAAAAGTACCGAATGTTTCTTTATTCCCTTTACACCCAAATAGAGCTACACACAAAAACACGCACACACTCCACGGACATGCAGACAACAAAGTAGCATACCAGCGCGTGTGCTCACACACACACACACACACACACACACACACACACACACATAGACATGCCAAACAAAGCTGCACACAGGCACAGGAGCAACCAAGCTGAGAGAGCAGCCAATTAGCCTGCCCATCTGTTATGGAAGCTAGTACCAGTGTGTGTGTGTGTGTGTGTGTGTGTGTGTGTGTGTGTGTGTGTGTGTGTTTGAACAATGCGACTGTCAAATGTCCAGCTAAACCTTCTTGTTAACGGGGGTCAGATATGGAGAGAGAGAGAGAGAAAGACAACAAGTGATGTAGGAAGTAAGGGAAGACAAGGAGGAGGAGGAGGAAGAGGAGTGGAGAGGAGGTGGACAGAAAGGAGAGGAGGAACGGAGGAGAAGGAAGAGGAGATGGTGCTTTGAAGCAGCTAGTTAACAACAGTTTTAACTGCCCAAGCACATTTGCAGATGAGTTTCATTAATTTTGACCTGCATTTTTGCCACTGAATTATGCACATTGCTAAATAGAGAGCCTGCGGCAGCATTTTCTATTTTCTAATATTTGGGGGTAATTTTGGTTTTGGTTTCCTGGTTTGATTCTCTTCTAACTTGGATTGGCGCTCCCTCTAAACACTGGCCAAGTTCTTGTTTATGGTTTTGGGGATGATATTGCTGTAATTCATATATCTGCCTCTTCACTTTTCACCTATCATCATTGTCATATTCTACATATATATACTTATACTTTCCATAACAGTTCCACTTTTTCAAACTGTATAAATGCTGCATTTTTATATTTTTATAATGTTATGTTTACGCATACATATAAAGCACATATTTCATTTAGTAATCCATATTTAAGTACATAATCATGACTGCTATTAACATCTGTAAGTAACAACTATAATAAATCCATACATGTAAGTAATAATGCAGTCTCTTTCATATAGTTCCCACCCATACAATCTTCTTTATGTGTTGGAATTGTGGGCAGCATGTTTATATAACACTGTTTGTTTATATTCAGTTGTATTGCTTTTATTAGGATTTTATCTTTTTCCCTGCTAAATGCTATTAACCACAGGGATCATTGGGTTAATCTTATTTTATTGGTAGTAGCAGTAGTAGTAGTAGTAGTAGTAGTAGTAGTAGCAGCAGTAGTAGTAGTAGTAGTAATTTATTTCGGTCCTTTTTAACAATTTTCCAAAATGTATGTACATAGAAATAAATAAACAAATAAATAACAATAAGGCATTAAATGAAATGGAAAAAAAAAAAAAATTGACCAAAAAGGTGTAGGCTGAAGCTTTAGCTTACTATGCCTTCCCTTTTTACATGACATTCTAAGACAAAACAAAAACAAAAACAAAAAGTTCCAAATGTTTCATACACAATAATGATCATACCTCAGTTTTATATTTATTTACCACCTTATTTTTAAACATTTTTTTGAATTTGCAAATTGAGCTACACATTTTTAATTTGTTGTCACAACTATTCCACAAGTTTGCCCCTTTGACAGATATAAATCTATTTTTTATATTTGTCCTTACCCTTGTTTTTTTTTTTTAAACATACCTATTCCCCTAAGTTCATACTGGCTCTCTCTAATTTCAAACAACCTCTGAATACAGTCAGGAAGTACATTATTTTGTGCTTTGTACATTATCTGTGCAGTTTTAAGATCAACTAGATCACAAAATTTTAATGCATGTAAGTTAGTAAAAAGTGCGTTGGTTGGTTCATAATAATCTGATCGATTTACAGTTCTTATAGCTCTCTTCTGTAGCATGAAAATTGGATTAGTGTTGGTTTTGTATGCGTTTCCCCATACCTCCTCACAGTAGGTAATGTATGGAACTATGAGTGAACAATACAGTATATATGGTGAGTGTTGGTGAAATTATTAAGAATCAGAATCAGAAATACTTTATTGATCCCCGAGGGGAAATTGGGTTACATTGCAGTTGCTCACATTGTAGAAGAGAAATATATATAAGCATATAGAAATTATAAGAAATTATAAGAAAAATAGAAATAAGAAAATAAGAAATATGTAAAATGTGCATTATACTACAATATATAACAATGTTAACAATGTTAATAATAATAATAGTATAGAAACAAGAGAAAGAGAAATAAGAATTATGTACAAATGTGTGCATCATACTCCAATATATACACCAGTGTAAATAATTAAATAATTATTACAATTATTAAGGATTTATTATTTAAAGAAAATCTTACATTTTATCTTGCTGTGGTGGTAATAATTAGGTGGCATAATCTGTCAAGTGATTTAACTAATTTGCATCCCACCTTTTATGGCAGTTAATAACCCTTACACATTTGATCCACTTTTAAAATGAATTGTTTGGAAAATTCACATTTCAGGCTGTCAGACAGCACCAGGCCAAGCATTCGTTTAAAAAATAGCCTTTAACAGCCACTGATGGAGCATGATTGGGAAGACTATCGCTCTATATGAAAATGAAGCGAGCGGCGCATCAATACAGGCAAGCGCGCCCCCATCCACCTGTCTTGTCCTTGAGCCGGGGCTATAGATAGAAGAGCCGCCGAGATGCCACAATGGGGTCGAGGAGTACGAAAACAGAACGGGGTCGCGCGGTACACCCCGACCGAAACTCCTCCTCATCGCCATACGAACGCGGCTATATCGAACAGAGCGAGACACAAGGGAGGGCGGGGGGGTCGTGTGCGAGGCGGCGTGATGGACAGATTGGGGTGGAAGGAGGACAGGGGAAAAAGAGAGAAGAGAAGACGGAAGCAGCGGAGGAATTGTTTAGCGGCCAACTAGCTAAAAAGGGGCAGAGGTCACGCTTCAAATCAACCGAGTGGAGATGCACTTAAATCCAGTCGTGATTCATTGTTTGAATAATGAAAGTTGGATATCCTCGGATTCTTTTCGTTTGTTGTAATTCAAAAAAAAAGGGGATGCAAAATGGCACGAGACTGTATTTCTCTACCGGCCGCAGCGCTAAATCACGCGAGGCGGCGTTTTAAACTCTTTTGTCGTGATAAATCAGCAGTATAAAAGCTTTTAACGGCAATTTTGAAGTGCCTTGGATTCGGCTCCCGCTCCGTGCTTGAGTAAAAGCCAGCCATAATATGTGCACTTCATTACTTCTGAAAAGGGCATCAATTTCCCTGATGGGTAAGTACTTTCCCGGCATTGATTCTGCATTATTATTGTTCCGCCATCATTATTAAAGTGGAGGTCAACTTGATCATTGCATGTAATCCACTCATTTTCCCCCTTTGACTCTGATCCAGTGATTTTCCCTGATGTTTTCTGCCGGCTTATGACATTAGACGGAGGCTGAATACAGAAAAGGGGAAGCATCTTGTGTCTCTTTCTCTTACTGCTACTCCCTATCTCGCTGTTATTGTAAAAAATACCCATATTATCAAGTCATTTCATCTACTATTGAGTCATGAATCTCATTTTTCTTAAAAGAGGTGATGAAATCTACCAATGGGGTGAGATCATGCCCCTTGTTTCCCATGCAAATCAACTTCTTTCAAGAACTCTTTTGAATGAAGAGTCATTTTCTTGACACTAGTGAAGTATCTGCCTTATTCTGCCTCGTTTCAAGATGCTGACACTGACAATTTTGGGAAAATTTCTGAAAAAATGCTGGAACTATCTCAGCCCATTGGACGATTTCTTGAAAAATAACATTTTAAGACTGAATACCCCAGTTGCCCAGTGACAATGTCATATCTCCAAAATGTCAACTCTTCAGAATCTAAGGAAAATAGCCTTGTTTTCAGCTTGACCGTGTTTTTTTTTCGTGGGTCATTTTCACAATGAGGTTTTGAAAGCATTTCATAAGGCCAAAGGGTCATGGAATTTTCTTAGACCACAGAAGACATGCAATCCTTCAACTGAAATCTCAATCAGGGAGACAAGAGTTGAGCAAACACAAAATGGTTTATTGAATGAGATGTGGCAGGACTCCCATGGCTGGACCTGGAATGGACTTTTTGGGATAGGGAAGGCCAAGATGGAATCCTGCCATCCAAAGAGAGAGAGGGGGGGGGGGTTGGGGTGGCGGCCTTGGATCCCCAACAGAGGGATTTCTGGGCATCTGCATTTGTGGGACCATTCTGCTGATTGATGCTGTATTTTTCTTATTCCCGTGGATAACTGGCCAATCGTAGATGACGTGACCTTAGGGTTCGGATTGTTCCAGCCCAGCTACAATGGAAAAAACACATCAGGTTTTAGTGTCAGTCTCAAGGGCTTGTTTCTAGACTCACCATTTTGCATCAATATTAAACAGTCATTAAGGGAGAAATCCATTGTAGAAGAGCCAGACCAATTTCTCCACCAACAGTAGCCTCAATGGTCCATAATGCAATGCAGCCGCTCTCTGCACCTACACAGAGGACCCACTTCTCTAGGGGCTGTCGAAAGGCATTGTGGGAAATGTAGGACATCACTAACTGAGGTAGAAGTAGACGAGGCAGGCTGAGGGAAAGTGGGTATAACAGAAAAGTTAAATATAAATCCTTGAATGCACTGAACATCACAGATTTATATCTAACCGTGTAAATATCAGAGGGTCTCTTTCTCTCTCTCTCTCTCTCTCTCTCTCTCTCGAGCTCACATCCTCTTCATCCTCTTCTCTTTCTCCTTCTCTGTATCCCCAAACCCTACCTCTTCCATCTCTCTCTAAACTCTCAATCTCTAACTTCTCTCCTCTCCTCTCCATCTTCCCTCCACTCCTTTCTTCTTCCCTCCATCTGTCCTTGTGGAACCTCTCTGGTCTGGATGTAGGCCACTCTCTGATTAAACATTCAGCTTATTAAAAAAAAACAGACAAATCAATATCACTTCGTCTCTCTCCATCCTACGAACCAGAGGGAAAGATGAAATGGAACGGAATGAGAAAGGAAATAAAGAAATGATATAATAGAAATAAATGAGATCACAGCAAATGGGAAACTCCCTCTTTCCACAGGCCTGGAAACATTAATCAAATATGACCTATCCTATATTCACAGTATTCCAGATATTTTTTTTTTAATAATTCAAGTCTCTTTTTTGACAGAGTAGATATGAATAGATATTTTGCCACTTAGCTGCAACATTTATTTATATTAGAAACCCACTACTCTCTCCAGTGAGAAATCTAGAAAATCTGTAGCAAAAATGTTTACAAGGCTTTGGTTCATTGGGGCAGTGTGGAGATTCATCTCAAGTTATTATTGGTGAAAGGAAACTGGCTATGCTAAATACTTACCAAATATAAAAATACAAATGAGAAAAATAAAATGAAGAGAGTAATCTAAATACACTGCCAAAAAATACCCATCTTAACAAGTCATTTAGCCTCATATTCAATCAGATTTTTCTTAAAACAAGTGGGTTTTTTTTCAGTGGGGTGAGATAATTCCAGTTCCTGCCAGTGCAGTTTCTCTTGTTTCCAATGAATCCACCAAAAGACATGGGAATGGTGGCTATGTATTTGAAAAAAACAGGGCAAGACATAATCTCAGTTGTAACACATTTTTATTAATGGCCAACATCAGGCTGACGGTTTCGGCGTAGCCTCCTAGCAGTCCACAGCGAATCCACTGATGTTGGCAGTTCAAGGTAATAAAAATCAAAATTATGTGTTATACTCACAGTAATCGAATCAATAAGTGAGTAAATAATTATTTTGGCTATAGGCGTTCCAACGAGTTAAATACATGAATGCTCCCAAATTACCAATTTTTTACCAAGCGATTTGTGCATGAAAGATCCTATTCAAAAGCTTACCGACCTTTTTGTGGATGATGATGATGGCCAATTTAACTTTGATATAAATCCCTCAAGCAGAAAAAATAAAATACAACATTTTACCTAACTATATACACATGAGGCTTATGTGAATGACAGCCGCATCCTCTATAGATGTCAGGGACTGGATTCCCCCCACTTCTCTAGCCAAATTGTACCTGCGCTGCACTGCCAACTTCTGTTTGGCTCTTCGCCTAATATCACTGAATGGTTTCCTACATCGGGCAACGGCTCTCCGGCTCTCCTAGGACCAGAGCAACACGGTAACCTTTTGAAGCTTTTGTGGCAGATCTGCTGCCGAACTCTCCATCACAAAATTGTCAGAGTGCCGCGGCACAGATTGCACCGCTATTAAAGGGGAGGAAAAGAGGTGATTTGATTGGTCATGACTGATGACAGCCCCTGCCACACCTACTGATGATGTATTCCTCCTAGTCCCAGCCCAGTACTAGATTTTAAAATGTAACTAAACCCCAAACCCAAATCTGTGTGAAGCCTGACTTAAAATGGTGAAAAGTAGGGCACTGAACTGGCCATCTGCTATTGGCTGGTCTTTGGTGCCAGGTGGTGTCTATAGAGGGTGACATCACCTGGCACAAAGACCAGCCAATAGCAGATGGCCAGTTCAGTATCCTACTTTTCACCATTAGATGTCAGGGTTTAGCTACTCTTTAAAGAGTTGCTAAACCCCACCTAAATCTGTGGTGAAGCCTGACACCTAATGGTGAAAAGTAGGGTACTGAACTGGTCATCTGCTGTTGGTCTCTGTGCCCTGTGATGTCACCCTGGTCATCTGCTATTGGCTGGTCTCTGTACCCTGTGATGTCACCATCTACAGAGTACAACAGGTGGTGACATCACCTGGCACAAAGACCAGCCAATAGCAAATTGCCAGTGCAGTACCCTACTTTTCACCATTAGGTGTCAGGCATCACCAAAGATTTGGGCTTGGGGTTTAGTTACTCTTTAAGATTACATGAGACTAAGACTAAGACTAAGAATCAATACTAGATTAAATGACTAGTTAAGACAGGTATTCTCCACATTGTAGTATATGGAAACATGAGTTCCTCCCTCTCGATGCTAGATACCAGCGAACCACTCATCTAATCCACAATGTCATACGGATGTACAGCCTGAAGCTGCTCCGTGACTATGAACAGCAAAGTGACTCTGTGGATTTGGCGCTGAAAATGTTCATCCGAACTTCTGTATTCTAATAAGATTTGTGTTACTGCTGTCAGTCGTGAAGCCAAAAACGCACTCTGTACCGCAGAAAGCCATCCTATTAAAGAGCGCTATTAAAGTCACCTTTTCTATCTTTAACACTCGTCATTCTTTATGGGGCTGAACTTGGGGCTGACATAGCAGAAAAAGTAGTTTTCTTTTACTTCCTCCTGGTGATATTTTCTGGTTATGGGAAACAATAAAATAAACATAAGGATACCATATTTCAAAGCTAAACATTTAGTGGTATTCCCCTTTTTAAACACAATATTAGTGCTAATTTGCCTTCGGGAAGGCGGGTTGTGACTACACTGATATTACAGCAAATCAATCATTGAAATTGCAAATGGGCATTCGGATTAGAGAGCCAAATAACTTTCAATAACACAATGTAAATCATTCAATAGCAGTTTTTTCCCCTCCCTCATTGTGAATAGCAGCAAAAGCTTAAGAAATAAGTAATTCACATCTGGATTTTCTTGTTTAGAGAACAAATTACATTGTGAAATCCAATCTGAGCCTTGAACATTTTCTCCGTTTGGCCTGGGTGGAAACACGGTCCTGTGGGACAACCAATTTGGCTGTGTTTAATGAGTCAAGTCCAAGTGCTTATTTGTTTGAATGAGGCTTAATTCAAATGCACAATAGCCAAGCTCTTAAGAAGGGCACTGTGTATGTGTGTGTGTGTGTGTTTGTTGGGGGAAGGGAGGTGAGGCCGGGGCAGCAACAGACGCCGAAAGAAAAAGAAAGTTGTGATATTAAGGATTCAATGTGAGAGCATTTAATTGGTCTCAGTGATGAAAAGAGAGGCTGGATTAAGGTTGGTAATGAATTTGGCTCTAGGAGACGGGACGGCTGCTGAATTAAACCTGTTAACGTGAGAGCATTTTAAAGATTGGGGTTGTGCTGCTGCAAATGGACAGGTGCAGAAACACACACACACACACACACACACACACACGCACGCTCGATAAAAGCTGTGGGACGTCTTGTCCGCTCTCACAAAAAGTTCATATTTTTATCTTAAGTACCGCTGATGTGCCTTTAGGGGCTGCTATATGAACAAGTCTTTGAAGTGGAGGGAATGAGCGCTGTCACCTTCAGCGGGGACAAAATGGGACGAAATCAAATTGGATGGCACGGCTTGCTATAGGGAACAAAACGCTGATGAAAAAATACTGATGGTTATAAGCTTTAGCCAAATTGCCCCATCTACATCATCCTAAAATGCTGCCACTGCATCATGGCCTAAAGAGGAGATTACTGCAGCACATACACACGTAACGAGTCGGCCAGCCGATACATCTTGATTTGTGCAACACACTGCACACGTAAAATGCCATTCAGTGTCTTCTAGCAACACACAATGAAACAGACTGCAAACATTTATCAATATCCAAGTTCTGATGTGACTCTTCCTTGTGCTATTAAGCTAGGATGAGTGCTTACACAGCAAAAATATTCATCTTAACAAGTCATTTAGTCTAGTACTGAATCTTAAAATATCATTCTTCTTTAACCAAGCAAACAAAAAATCAACTCAACTTATTTCAAGGTATTGCCAATGTATTTCATGGAAAATAAGATTCAAAACATGATAGATTAAACGACTTACAACAGTTACGTAACACGAGGACTTTAAAAGATGTAAGAAAGTTATATGGTTCTCTTGTTGTAGAATAACAGTGTTCCCTATAGGGCTGCAGTGTTGCATTATAGGGCTCCCTGACATCTAGCAACAGCAATACAAAGCAGCAATACAAAACTCTTCACGTGTTTTGGAGCTTAACCGCCTGCTGCAAACTCAACAGATTGCTATTCATGTACCTTGCCATTTCAGCAGAATAGGGTTTATTAGGGATGAAGTACTGGGCAACTGAACGCTTGAATCTAGTGTAATCGTATGCAAGGGATATCACTAATTTCCATGAACCTATCATTACAAGATAAACAAAACTGTTGCTAACCCATTACAACCGTGGTGCATGAACCAGAAAAGGTAGAAAGGAACAATCAGAGTGTTCCTATGGACCTGTGGTCACATGACTTGCTTGACGCCTGTGCCAGCTGGGAGTGACTATATGAGTCAAAATGAGTTGTACTTCAAAGCAACTAAAAAGAAACAGAAAGAGAGTAAACAGTGATTCGCTATCTGTTGAAATATAAGGAAAGTAGTTGTACAACTTGTACATAAAAGCAACTAAAAAGACAGTGACTTGTTAAAAAATATGTTTATTAAACATGTTCATTAAGCAATAAAGATATTTTTATTTTGTTTTGTTTTTGCCAAGGCAGTTTGGGGCTTCATGCTTTATTTATTACTTGTTGTCAAATAGACACCTACAGGCAAATGCCAGTTATAATGTATGGATCAAATATTCATGTTTCAATGTTTGTATTTGAAAATACAAATGACATGCATTTTAATTAAATACATTTGCTCACACCAGTAACTTATGTCAGTAACTAATGGTCATGCATTTTATATCTAGATACATTTTACTGTATTTATGCCCATCTCTGGGAACAACAAATCCAGTTACTCTTTGAGGCCAAAACAAAATCTGTAAAAGGCCTGTAGCAATTCCCTTTAAAAGGGGCCAGGCATCCTATTTCAGCTTTCTTTTTATTAGTATTGAGAGTGCTATTCTTAGCGCACCAGGGGCTGATGTTAATTACATTAGGAAAAGGAGAGAGGCATTTTGGATTTTCAATTTTAAAAGTCTTTACTCTAATGGTAGGATTGAGGATCTTAATGTGAATGATTTTTATGGGTTCTAATGCTTTTGCTTTTTTATTATTCTTGGTGTATGGTATTGTTTTACTGTGGGCGGCCCTAGATGTCATAAGTTTAAAGCTTCATCATTGACTCCTAGACATTGACCTTTGATATGTGACCCATTTCTGATTGGTCTAAGTCCAGTAGCCATTTAAGAGCAGCTGGATTTGTTCTTACTTTTATGGAAATTGCATTCAAATTCTAATGTGGCCATCTTAGCCGTGCCAAAAGCGGGTTTGGTGGCCTTGTGTCTGTCACCAACATAAAACTATACCTGTCATTAAGCATCACAGTCAATTAGCCCGGCACAGCCCTAATGCTGTTTTAATGTTCGACATCACTTAACATTACCGCTGTCATCACTCACACAGATGGGATATAGGATGGATAACATCCAGACTTGATAGATAGATATACAGAATGTCAGGAAAAGACAGGAGAGTGACAGAGAAATCCCTCATTTTGTAATCTCTTCCTCTTTTGTTTTTAGCACATTTTGTTGGTTTGATGGTATATTGGTTTTGTTATGCCGCGTTCACACCAACGTGAAGCGAATTTTTCACACGGCGCGATTACATACAAAGTCAATGCAAAGATGCAAACAGACGCGATTTTGCGCTGGGTGACGTGAAATTCTGGAAATTTTTCAACTTTAGCGGAAAATTCGCATGACGCTGAGTCGCGAAAGCCTACCAGCGTTGAGATTCTCCCAAAGTCACTGATGTCCTGAAGTTGAATCACAAAATGGAGGATAAGCTAATAGTAGCCATCTGTGGGCTCCCGGAGCTGTATGACACAAGTCTCCTGGCATACAGAGACTGTAACAAAAAGGAGAGGGCTTGGAGAAGAGTCAGTGAGGACGTTGGACTGCCTGATAAGTGCTGAAAATGTGTCTGTTACTTTATTCCAGCTATCGGTTGTACTTTACTATGAACCAAGTTAGCACAAGCATTAGCCCCAGTTAGCACAACCGTTAGCACAGCTGGCTTTCCCGGCATACTTGAATATTCGCAGGTTGTGCACGAGTATACACAAATGATCCTGCGGTCAAACTCGCGCGAGTGAGGCAAAGATTCGCTTTGCATTTGGTGTGAACGCACCCTTAGTGTATAGGTATATTGGCTTGGTAGCATAATTTTATTCCCAACCCCAAAAATTATTTTCAGTGTCTTTGGGTGGGCTAGCATGCTAGCTAGTTAGTATGATAACTAGCTAGCGGCACTCAGCTGTGTAGGTACATTGGTAACCCAATGTAGGTTCAAACAAGAGCTCTGTTCCAAACCGTTCCCTATTACAGAAATAGTGCACTATGTAGTGTGTCCGCCCTATTGTACTAGTGTCCAAATTCCCAATGGTTAATTTGATTCACTATATAGTCCACTATAAAACACCCACAATGCAATGCGATCATGATTCATCAAAGAAGAGTACCTAGTCGCTAGCTTGTGAGCTAGCTAACGTTAGCTAGCTAACGTTAGCTCACAAGCTTACTGTTTGCCAAACCAAAACAACCTGCTCTACCATTAGGAGGCAGCACCTTAGTTGACAAAACCACACTTGCACATGATTAGAATTTCAACAATTTATTTGTAATGTAATGTTCAAAACTTCGCAAAATCACTACCTGAGTACATTACAACCTGCTGTCATGATGCTTGGTTTGTTTATGAGATGCTGGGAGTGCCCAGGTGCGTCACACAAATATCCGCCCCATTTTTTTTTGAAGCAACGATGTTTAACGTAGTGTCCAAAACTTTGTTTGGTCGTTGCCCATATAGTTCACTATATGACAAACACTCTAGTGAGGGAGTGAATAAGTGAACCATTCCAAACGCAGTTAAGGTTAAGTAGGGAGCTCCCCAATTACTGATCTGCTGCAGCTGGGTTCTCTCCACCTCTGCCACACCAGAGCGCGAACACATCGGCCCTCCCACACTCTGCCCAGTGGTTAGAGAGAGAGAGAGAGAGAGAGAGAGAGAGAGAGAGAGAAGAGAGAGAGAGAGAGAGAGAGAGAGAGAGAGAGAGAGAGAGAGAGAGAGAGAGAGAGAGAGAGAGAGAGAGAGAGAGAGAGAGAGAGAGACTCAGCTGAGCCATTTTCCTGGGCTGGGGCTCCACAGTGAAAGACATACAGCACATAGAGTTAGCGCTTTGAACAGCCGAATCTCCCAAATATGTTGAATCCTTCCATCTGTGCAAATAACGACAGCCCCATTCTACTGCTCTGCATATACAGACATCACTGTTGAAATCCCCAGGGAGATTTGGCAGTATCTCTATATAGAAGTAGAGAGAGACAACTCAATGAAAATGTTTCAGTACAGAGAGTGGGGACTACAGCAATACAGAGTACAGAGAGTTTGACTATAATAAGACAGCTCAGACAGCAATAGACACACATAGATTAGGCTAAATGTTTTCATGCGCCAGACTAAAAAAAAAATAAAACTAAAAAAAGGTTGGCATTGCCTGTTTCCTTGGCAACCTCTTCTCCTAATAATGAAGGTCAGGGCATCTGTATAAAGCAGAAACACCCACAAACATGATATACAATACCATTGCAAGCAATTACAATATGATGTATTGTTTTTAGCTGCAAAGAATGAGTGTTATAACAAGTTCAAAGTAGTATTGTAATACAGATTTGGGCTTCCTGAATTCTAACTGTATCCGTACTATGTGTCAATTCTGTTACTTTACTGGCATAACTGTTTATTAGAAACAATATTGCCAAAGCAGCAGTAGCAGTCACCCATGGCTGACAATGTAGCAAATCCCTAAGAATGTAGTAATATAATTTAAAAAAGTAGAGGTTAAATAAGCGTATTATTAGCAATTATGGACTATTTTCTGTCGTTTATTCCCCTTCATATAAATGCTACATCTCCATCGTTCCTAATTCCACACCTCAGATGGAATGTTCTGTCGCCATGGAGCCAATCAGAATCCGACTCCGTGGCGTAATACAATACAATACCTTTGTAAGAATATACAAAGGCTTATTTTGAGGAGCAGCACGATGAGCTGTCCACTGGCCACGTTTTAGCATTCTTTATTGCCAATTATATTGACAGAGCCTTCTGAAACCTGGTGATTCTAAATAGGATTTGCCCGGCTAATCTTGTGAGTAGTGTACAGCCTCTTTGAGTCGACTGAAACGACTAAAAACTTTACTCCGCTTGACTATGAGCTTTGTCTCGTCTTCACTGAGAGGGAAATGAACAAGAATTTTGACCCAAACAAAGTCATTGACAAATCTGCAAAGGTGACATTAAGAATAATCAAAATGAACTTGTAGGGTCAGTGCATTATGGTGGAGATTATGGAAATGATGAATTTGATGCAAATACATGACCTAATGTGAAATGGTAATGCCAAATTTTAAATGATTAACTGATGATACTACTACTGTTTTAAAAAACAAGGAATAGTTTATACATTTCAAATCATAGTGTGTCACGAAGGAGTAACTCTGGACCCAAATGCAAAAGCCGGCAGACAGAGAACTTGGCTGAAGCAAAAGGCTTTAATGATGAACTGAGGCTGAAGTTCAGAACAAAACGGGCAATCCAAAAGGCAAAAACACAAACAGGCTGGCAAGCGAAGGAAACGCAGAAACCAAAACCTGGCAGGGAACAAGTCTGAGAAACCAACAGCAAAACAACACAGATAACAGAACAGATAATAATGCAGGTAGCAAAGCAGACGATCTGACAAACACAGACCATATATACACACAGAGACTAATTATAACAGGGAACAGCTGGCTGGATGGGGATGAGTCCGGGAGCTGATAGGCTGAAAGCCGGCAGGTGAGGGCGGAACACAGTCACAGGACTAATGGGCTGATGGCAGACAGGTGTGCAGGTGCAGGAGGGACAGAGAGCAGACATGCCCACACCACACACACACACACACAGACAGACTGGGAAGCAGAGGAAAAACACCAGGAAAACACAAGGGCTAGGCTGGGATCGTGACATAGTGAGATTATAAATTTTGTTTTAAAATATAGTACTTATTTTATACCCTGTGTTGCTGTCGAAACGCTTTTTTTAAATAATAAAATATTCTGCATCAGAGCTATGGGAGTGCAGCTACAATTTTTTTTACTTAACCATCAATAGCTATAGTAAAAAATTGAGAGCATGCAGTTATATAAATCATTCAAAAGTCAGTAAGGACTACACTGTGTGTGGGTGTGCACACACGTGTCTGTTATATGCGTGTCTGCTTACAAAAACATGCTTAATTGCTTTTGGCCTGGGGTTATATATAGAAGTTAACTTAGAAACTCAATACCTGTGTCATAATGTGACAACCGCTTGATCATTGCAAACAAAGCCTTGTATGCTATACCAGTACATGACAGCATGATGCCTCCATTGCCTAAAAACGTAATTAACCCACAATAGCCTAATAACCAGCTTTGCCCCAACCTGTCATCTACCTTTTAAACTGTAACTATAGTTTTGACAATACTACAGCAATTTATTCACATGATTACCTAGAATGGCCAACTGTCATATTCCTTATAAACATTTCCATAATTGGACAAATGATTCCACATCTTGAAAGCTTTGTTTTGCCCGTCACTTCACGTCAGGCTGCCATTTTAAATTGAAGCGCAAGCCAAAGAAAAAGAAAAAGGAAAAAAAACCTTTGGCGTGGAATGTGTGCAGTAGTGCGTCGTCAAAGACCGACATTTTCCATACACTTATACTAACGACATCAGTTCGAATAAAAGAAATAAACCGCTTCAGTGAAAGAAATAGAAGCTACATTGGCGCCACAGGAAAAATGTACCACCTATTCCCCGAATGCTAAAACGTTTTTCTCCATTCTCTTCTAGTTTCCGTTGCGCACCTTGGCTAGTTAGTTCAGAGAAAAAAATGTTCTTATTGAATGTTAATGTAACCATGTAATTCTGACATTCTCTCACCTGCTTCTTTTAGATTCTATGTCTTCATCTGTCTTTAATATGGCATATCTTTCTTTATCTTTGAGCTCTCTTGTTGGAGGTGTGTTCCCCTTTGCTCTTTTGTATACATGATATTCACTTAGTGTAAACAACAACGCATCAGCAAACTTTCGGGTGGAGTGGCATAGCAAAGGGTCTGAATACTTATGTAAATGAGATTTTCAGTTTTTTTATTTTTAGTAAATTTGCAAAATGTGTTCTCGCTTTGTCATTATGGGGTATTGTGTGTAGATTGATGGCAAAAAAAAAAGCCATTTTAAATGAAGTCTTTAACACAACAAAGTGTGGAAAAAGTGAAGGGGTCTCAATACTTTCCGAAGCCACTGTATGCTAATTTGTGGCAGAATATGTTCTACAGTCCTATTTTACAAGACTAGTATTGATGACTTGTACCACCCAACCTCTGTGCTTTTCAGAAGTGCATTTGTATGGGATGAGATTTTACTGAGCTGTCTCGAGGCTGAACTTGTTACGTCCCCTGATTTAACTTTCATGATATATCCTCCACGGGAGAAGATCCAAATTAAACATGCTCCACATCTCTAGCAGCGCGTATCATGTGTTAAATGGCACTCCGGATGAACTCACAAAACCTAATGTGATGCTAGCAAACTCAGAAAAACATAAGTCATTCATGATGTAATTTTTCAAGCACAAATAAAACTGTTATGACAATCCAGCTGGGAAGGAGGAACAGCAAACTTGGTGCCCAACTACGAGTCAACCTAAAAAAAAAAAAAGGATTTCCACAAGCAACATAAGAAAGTAAGTTTTATCATTCAAATCCCGAGCAATTTCTGGGGAGTAGATTCCCATGAGACTCGCATTGTCGTGTGTTTTCAACAACAAACAGCAGGGAGTCCTCAGGACTACCTTCAACATGGCAATACCAATGCTCCGCTTGCTTGGAACAGTAATTCACGGTGTTTACTCCTGTATTCGTTAAGCAAAGATATGACACCACTACAACAATATAGTCTGCAAGGGATGAAGTTTAGAGTAAGCACTCTTATTATAATTGAGTATCTGACAGCCCAACCCAACCACCCCAGTCCAACCAACCTCAATTGCTCTATTCTTAACTGTTTTTGAGCAAACTTTTGAAAAGTCTCAGCTTCCTTAACATAACTGCTTGAGAGAAAACGTGCATGAGAAAAATGGAAAGTCTTGAAAGAATTGGGCAGTCGTGAGCCTATTGTTCTGTGGTGTCAGCTGCTGTCAGCCATATTTCATGGTGACCGAAGACAAAAGCAAAAAATGCACTTGCCAATATTCTAATACACCAAGTAATGGCCATACTACCACAATGTGCATCTATATATGGGAACGAAAGCATGGGAGAATTGTGGCAAACAGACAGTGGGCCTCATGCAGCAACATTCTCTTAAATTTCTCTTATATTTTCTCTTAATTTTCTGTTAAGAGAAAAAATAAGAGAAGTCAACTCCAGATGCACCAAACGTTCTTAACCATCCAAATCTGCTCTTACCCAGGTGTGCTGACTGATGAATTCCACTTGATCATAAATTGGAGGTGCGTGGCCGATTGTTTGTTATTAGCATAGGTAACGCCCCCTAAACACCATATAAGGGCAGGTGTTGTGCCGTGTGCAAATACTCAAATAGATCTGTGCGATCTCTAAAAAGGCGTTCTCTGTAAGGCCTGGATGGCCAAAGCATCTCAGAGCAGCATGTAAGCCATTCAGAAGCTGAACGCACGCAATATCATCCAAGGGTTTTTATCGTCTTAATTGGGATCAATGGACCAATAGTATTTCTTTAGCCCACAAATTTAATAATCCAATCATTATAATTACTCTAAAACATATAATAATCTAAATTTGATTATATGATATTCATGCATTTTTTTATGTCCCTCAAATTTAACACTTATGTTTCCTTGCGTTGGACAAACAATTTGCGGACTGTGAAAACGAGATGTTTTTTTCTTAGCTTGGTAAGAGTGCTCTCGACCACTCGTAAAATGTTCTCTTACCTAAGAGCAAAAAAAAAAACATTGGTGAATCCCAGAAATCAATGGGTACTAACAAAATAAGAACAAATCGTGGATACGAACAAAAATAAGAGAACATTTGTTCGTATATCGCTTCCTGCATGAGGCCCAATGTTTGGTTGCAACCATCACTGCTTGTATCAGCCAAGTGGCATTCCATCACTGTTTATCGCACAATTTCTCAATCAAGACAAAAACATTCTGCCTCAAGTAAGCGCAAAAACGTTTTTTTTGTGTAATTTCCATGTAGCTTTCCTATTTTGATACATCACCTATTAAGGTAAACACTAATAAGACAAAGCTGGGCAACTTGTGGTCTGGTGCGGCTGACTAGGTTGAGAACAGCATGGCCACTACCAGGGTTAACTAACCCTAATCCTAACCCACTGGGGCCACCCATACTGAAAATGTGGTCCACACATGATAAAAAAAAATGTGTGTAAGTTGCTTTTCAAAAAAGCCATTATCTGCAGTGCTAAAAGGAGGTTTGTGTGCAGGTGTGATAAAAGGAAATCTTGGTGACCATGGGAACAGAGTTGGTCAAGGATATTCTAAACTCATTATTAGAGCATGGTAGATATCTCTCTCTCTCTCACACCCACATACAGTATATAGTGTATAGTGTGGTGTGTGAACATATTTTATGTCCACAAAACAATTATACTCCTACTCACATGCACACTTTTGCACTTTTGTCTTCCTATTGTGGGTCAGGCATCAGTCCAATGTACGCATGCCTCAAGCAACTCCAAGCTTTTAGTAGGAATCGCCCTTACTGATATATCTATTAATCCATTTCATCGGCTTATTTCCAGGATTTCTGTTTTGGTGCAAACATTTGGACTCCATAAGATAGTAAAAAAAAAGCATACATGCACTCGCTGAACCTCTTCACCACCTCCACACCTACCAGACATTCAGTTTACCGACATCATGTTACATAATTTCTGGGTAATGAAATCATTCAAACTTACAGTAAGTCGGGCGGTTATCTCCCGCTGCCACTTGCGGCTGCCAAAGTGTGAAGTTGCCTGGTGCTGCTTTAAAAATAACCTTTGAAAAATATCCTCGACCGTCCTTTGGGGTTTTCTACACCATTTCTGCTCTAGGCTAAAGATGGAGATGCTTGTAATTTTGATTTAATTTTCCTGTATTGCTTTCCTAACCCACGGCATCTCTCGAATCTCTAATTGGACCGGGCAATAACAATACGTGAAAAACTCCTTACTACTTTTGGAGTCAATTTTTTAGTAACCTTTGGCCTGTGATGCCCTGCAAATTGAGCCGTCCTGCAAAGCAAACTCCATCTGGGGGCCTGAGGCAGAGGCTTATCGGTTGTGAAAGCCTTCGAGAACTACAGCAGTCCATCAGAACCAGAGAGAGAGAGAGGGGGAAGGGGGATGAGTAGAAAAGAGATTTTGTGAAGAAGAGAGAGAGGGTGCGAGAGGGAGAAAAATGCAGCGATAGACATTAAGAGAGAGAGAAGGTGGCAGAGAATGTGGCTTGCTATGACTAATTCTTAGCTGTGACATTCTGCAAAGTGCAACACCCACTCTTCCTCTTCTCCCTCCCTTTACTCGTCTACCATCCATCCCTCCATCCAACCCCATCCCTCCATCACTCACTGTCCTCTGTCTAAGCTTTGACATTACAGCACAGCGACCCTTTCTCTCTACATCCCTTCCCTTTCTCCATCCATCTATCCATCTACCCAAACCATTCCTCCCTGCTTCCCCTCCTCTTTCCGTCCTTTCCAAACCTCTCTCCCTCCATATTCCATATCCCTTCTTCCTCTCCTATGAGAAGAGTGTTGTTTTTTGTGTGTGTGTTTGTCACTGATGTGGGAGGTGGGAAAAGGTGAAGCAAAGTCCATCTATCCATTCCTTCATCCATCCATCCATCCATCCACCCACTCTTCCCACGGGGAAACATTGTTTGCTACTCATGTGTCTGGTTTGTCACCCTATGTATCCCTCCCTCTATGGCTAAGTGTGTGTGTGTGTGTGTGTGTGTGTGTGTGTGTCACTGTGTATGTGATGAGAAAAGGTGAGGCCAAGGTGATGTGCTGCGGGTAGAATGAGAGAGAGAGAGAGAGAGAGAGAGAGAGAGAGACAGAGAGAGAGAGAGAGAGAGAGAGAGAGAGAGAGAGAGAGACAGAGAGAGAGAGAGAGAGAGAGAGAGAGAGAGAGGCTAAGAAGTCAGAAAATGCCTGAAACCCGACCAAAGCATGTGGAGATGGAGGGAAGGGAGGGGGGGGGGTGGAAGAGGGGGGACAGAAAATGATGGACAACCTGAGAAATGTGAAGTGGGGAGCGAGAGAGAGAGAGAGAGAGAGAGAATACATCTTGTTCACTCTTGCTGCAGTGTGTTTTAGTATTCTAATGATAGGGCAACAGTGCCCTCATGTGTCTCAGAACGGTATAGCAGACTAAATATGATTTTTTTTTTCAGGTGGGGCAAAAGAGTTGCTGTGCTGTGCTGAGGTGGCATAAACCTAAAGGGTTGATGTATTCCTGGGCAGACGGTGCATTCAAGGCAACTGGGAACTGGGAGGTTTGCAGTGTGGTTTGCCAGAACCTGAACTGCCCCTGAAATACACCACAGTCAGGTTTGCTTCACCTCAAATTGAATCAATTGAGGAAGTGACAATTAAATCCTCAAATGGAATGAGCAGCTCTTGTCTGGAGAAGATTGCTCTATCCAACGTATTCCGGGATGTTCGAGGACGCACGGTTTGTCATCCGCAAACGCACTGTGGTTTCTGTTTACAATTTGAATTGAATTGGACTTGACTGGCCCGAGATGAAGTGCAATTTTGCAGCAGCCCGGTTTCAGTCTCTGGTGATGATACCGTCCTCCACTCAATTATCCTAACTTGAAGGGTGTAATCTTCTCAGGTGTCGTGCGCAAGGCGAGCGCTTTATCACCGCACTTTGAATGCCGCTCAGTCATTGCTTGTGCCGTAGAGTTGAAAGTTGAGGGAAATCAGTTATTCTAATCACTGTTGTTGGTGTTGGGTTGGCTGAGATGTAACACAGGATTTCACTCATCCGTTAAGATTTGCTCAGATTTTTTTTTTTTTTTCGTTTCTACTGTTTTGGTGTATTTGCTACAGTGAAAACAGTTTGTGATGTGGGCATCCATTAAGTTCCCAAGACAAGATGTGTTTCAGGCTTGATATGCATCATTATGCCATTTCAATCAGGAAAGACTAGGTAGAATGTTCGATGAATATTTTTATTGAATAAAACAATTAGAGTTTGGCGTAGGCTCCATGATGACATGCCTCCCATGATGAAGTTAGGAGGGCGTCGGGAATGGGATAGAATTAGGATTCCCCCCCGGGGAATCCCTCTGGAGCCATGACGTTGGTGGTGGCAGGGGAGGAGGAGGGGCGAAACAGCTGGAATGACAGCGACTGAAAGACAGCATGCACATTCGTGAGTAGCGTAATGACATAGTAAATGACGTGTATATACTCTCGACCACTCAGATGATTGGTTCTGCGAGAAAGAGAGGGAAAGAGATGGTTTGCATGGATTGGATATTGAAAGCGAGGGAATGCGTTGTATAACAGTGATTGGATAGGGAGAAGTTTAAATGAAACTAGGGGGAGAGAGGGGCGGAGATAAGTAGTCTTCCTGATTGAAATTACGTAATACTTCACTAGTAGTAAATACCATTCACAATACCCTCAGCCATTTCCAGTCAAATATAATCATTTTGGCCTTTACATTTTACAAACTAACATTATCTTTAACTGTGCTTTTTAAAGTAATAATCTGCAACTTTTTAAAAAAATCTGTTTTGCTACTATCACCAATTGATATTTAATAGTGATTCAACCTATACCCACTTAATGAAAACTTTTATATTTGGTGTTTTAAACACCTATGATGAGTCCCTCTTTACTGGGAAAAAGTGATGCATTTTATGTTTACGGAAGCAAATACAGCGGTTTGTTTGGAATAAATACAAGAAGGTAGAAGAAATATAAGAAGCTGCAGTCTTCATTGAGTGTCGAACAAGAATGTTTCCTCTGTAACTGCAAGAATACGCCTAAATTTCACAAAGCTTATTTTTGTCATGACATTTTTGTTTGTCTTTCTTACAGTGGAAAAAAAATGGTTCCTTGTGTTCAAAATTCCCTCTGATCCACTTACAAAAGCAATGCAGCTGTAAGTGTGCATGCTCAAACATTACCCAGCTGTATTGCTTTTAATAGTGGCTTTGAAAGCGGAACCAATATGGCTCTAAAGAGGTTTCCTAAGCTGCTGGAAAACTTGACACAAACTTGCTGGATGTGCACAGATGCTCACTAAACAGACGACACTATTGGGGAAAATACAATTTAATTGAAAAAGAACAGCTCTTCCAAAAGTTTTGTATCGGGATTTGACTTCCATAATAAAGACAGATGAAAGAATGCCATTCCAGCCTGAAGGGAGTAGGATAAAGACGGGTGCTCAAACTGGGTGGTATGGGAACGCTGTAAGAGTTCAGCATGAGAACAAGCACAATAGCAACCTCTACCTTAAAGGAATAGTTCACCCAAAAATGAAAATTGTTTGTTAGTCCATAAAACAACTTTCCAGCACGACTTCGTAGCAGCGTTCCCCAAAACAACTGAAGTCGTTAGGGAGCGATCTTTAGAGTTCCCGAAAAGAGCAGAAAATATCCATAAAATTACTCCATACAGCTCCAGGGAAGAAAAGCAGAATTACCGCTTCTGAAGCCGACTGCTGTGTACGTGTGTGTTTACCATGAAGGGACAGTCCAGCACGGAACACCAGCCGCGTCTCTACAAAGAACAGAGGTATGTGAAATGAGTGAGCTGGCGGTTTGTGTGGCTAGGAGTGTAAACAAGGAAGTGGAGGAGATTCACGACTGCACAGGCACGTTTTTCGACTGTAGTGAAGATTTGCTCTAAATAATGGCGTCAATATCGGTATTTTCCACTCACTGTGCAATCATTGGCTTCAGGAGACTTGGATTATGCTTCAAGAGCTGTATGGAGTCATTTTATGGATATTTTCTGTTCTTTTTCTGCTCTTTTTGGAACTCTAAAGATCGCTCCCTAACGACTTCAGTTGTTTTGGAGAACGTTGCTACGAAGTGCTGAAAAGCTCTTGTATTGTTTTATGGACTAACAAACTTCACCAGAGTTTCAACTCGCATGGGGTTGAGTAGATAATGACAAAATTTTCATTTTTGGGTGAACTATTCCTTTAACTTCTTCAGCCCTAGGCCTATTTCTCAGGCCTCCTGACCAAAATGACATGCCCAAAATCAATAGAGTATATCTCCACAACTACAAGGGCTATATGAATAATCTTGGTATCAAAAGAAAAGAAAGGTAACACCTGTGAGGTGGCTGCAGAAGTGTCAGAACCAATATAGATGTTACTGTGTCAGAGTAAATTCAGCTAGAACATAGTAAAAAAATTTTATTTTAATTTCCGCCTGAAAAAAACACATTATTTAGAGTGAATACCACCTTGGAATTATGGGGTAGTAGCCCAATTCATGTAGGGAGCAGTAGACCAATATCTGATGAGTACTTGCGCCAGATAGATGCTAATAAAGTGAACCAGAGCAATTTTAGAGAGATTTTAGTAGAGGTAGGTCCAGGCGGACCACCAAACGGTGCCATTTGGGTACCTTTGGGTACCATCAGTGCCATTTGACCTTTCTCAGGTACCAGACTGTAAAACTAATTTTATTTCACTGACATATCACTATAGGTATTCATTCCATCCAAATACAACTGCTTTTGAAAATTCACCCAGACCTCTGTAAGTTTTCCCATTCAAAGAAAACCATACAAAGGAAATGAAGTTTGACTCCAACTGGAGCAGATATATTTTAAACATTGGACCTTACATAACTGAGAATATAATGAAACATGCAATAAAACCAAACCGTAAAAACAAAGGTAAAAACAACAATCAATTTTTACATAAACACAACACACTGGCAAGAACACAAAACACTAATTTCTGTCGTGCCACTCCTGGAAGCAGTTCTTTTTTGAAGTGAGGCACAGAGGGACCTGGCACTTCCTGCAGTACACAGGTGTCTTCACCCTTTGGATGCCAGCATCCTGGCACCTCCTGCAGTACCACCTGGATTGGGTAGCATCGACCCCATAGTACATAGGCATGCAGGTGGGTGGTGGTGGTGGTGCTGAGCCTTCAGCAAACTCCAACATTTCTGCAGCAAGCTTCTCCCTGAAAATCTTCTGGGTGTGTGGCTTTCTCATGGTGGGGTCATTCCTTATCTTATATAGCTCCATGTGGAGAAGGAAACTTTTCACCACTGCAATGTCCACAAAATGGTACAAAAAAAAAAAAGTCTTATACCATTTCATGGTTTTGTAGTGGACACTGTAGTAACCAATCAAAGCATTGGACAAATCAGCACCGCCCATGCTTCGATTGTAGTCAACTACAGCATCGGGAATAGGTACAGTCTTAGTCTGCCACACACCAGCCTCTTTCACTTTTCGTTTGACAGTCTGTCCACTGAAGGCTTCATGCACTGTAGAGCACATGGTCACTTCACGGGTGTCCATCCACTTAACAAAGTTTGTCTTTCCTTATCCACCGCAAATCTCCCCTCTCAGCCTTTGGAAAACCAATATGATTCTTCCTAATGGTCCCACAACAACCAATGTTTTTGTTGGACAAATCCTCAAAGAGGGCAGGGCTGGTGTAAAAATTGTCCACAAAGAGTGTGTAGCCCCCACCGAGCAGAGGGAATGGCATAAGGTCCATTACTGAGGAGTAGCTCAGACCCTGGCCTGTGGTGAACACACTCTTACCCGTGTACACAAAAAAATTCCATGTATAGGCCATGTATGTTGAGGCGTCCGCGAGCACAAACAGTTTGTACCCCCACTTTGTGAGCTTGTCCTTCATGTACTGCTTCATACTATTGCGGGCCTTGGACGCCACCATCCTTTCATCTATCGAGATGTTTTTATATGGCTGGAAATGTGCTTGGCAGGCAGACACTATCTCAGTGTACAGGGGCTTGATTCTGAAGAGTCTGTCATATTCAGCAGTGTTCCTCTTGCAGTCGTCCTCATCTTCAAAGCAGTCCCGTGTCATTTTTTCACTGGGGAAGCAGAAGTTATATGGCCATTCCCTTCTCCAGTAGTCCGATCTCTGATGAACATTTACAAGGCCTGAGAAAATTATAATGGCAATGAAAATATAAAAATCGCTCACCGTCAGCACTTTCCAAACAAACCTTCTTCCAGCCTGTAATCTCTTGACAGCGGCACTGGTGTTGTCAATGAGACCATGGACTACGGAAGCACTAAAAAACAGCTGGAAAACAGAAAGGGGAGACCATGATGCGGTGGTGTCAAATGTGGGGCTAGGGACCCTGGCTGGCATGAATCTGAGTGGGTCTGGTCTTTTTCCTATCTTTTGTGCCACCTTTCTTCCTCCTCTTCCTCTCTCACTCTTGAAGTGGCAGACCCACCTCGACCACGCTTCTTAGGATTTGCCGATTTGTATGACGCTTTCCCTTTTCTTTTGGGTTGCGTTTCTTCAGGTGAGTCTGAATCCGATGAGGAAGACCATGGCTGAGGAAGGGGATCAGAAACGCGTCGAGTGGAGCGGCCTTGCTGTGGCTGAGAGGTGGGGGCAGGTGTTGATGGCCGTAGCTGAGAGGGGGCGGGTGTTGATGGCCGTGGCTGTGGCTGAGGGGGAGGGGCAGGGGCAGATGCTGGTGCAGAAGCGGTCGACGTAGATGGCTCATAATCATCATCATCATCATCATCATCATCATCATCATCATCATCATCATCATCATCATCACTGTGGAACCAAATGTGGAAGAAAAATAAATATATTCATTCACTAGCCTAGTTTTGAAAATGTAACTCCAAACAGACAAGTAACAATATATGGATGTTGGGGAAAACAAGCCCTATACTGGGAAATTCAACAAACAACAAACAAATATATTCATTCACTGGCCTATACTTTTTAAAATGTAAGTCCAAACAGACAAGTAACAGTATGTTGGGGTAAACAAGCCCTGTACTGGGGAATTCAACAAACAATCCGATTTGCACCAGTTTGAATGTGTGCATTTACTAAATTCATTGCAGGATAATAAGGTAGATAGATCGGTAATTTGACACCAAATCAATAAATAATCGATAACAAAACAGATGGAATTAGATAATCTCAATCACTACTGTTGTCCGGGTCTAGTTCTGGCTGCAGGAGGTCCTCTCGTCCGACGAAGAGTCCACAGGAAAAACACTAGCCCCGCTGTCGGTAGCTAGCATATCCAGTACCTCCGCAGTCGTAAACTTTTTTTTATTTTCCTGCCTGCCATTATTTCTTCGAAAAAAATGGCAAGAAAATAGAAAATAACAAGAGCAAAATCCAAATAGATCACTGCAGTCGATGCGCTGCTGCGCGCTCTGCGTTCAGGTGCGTAATGACGGCTGAGCTGCCAGTCAGTACGCAGGGTGATATCTCGGGAATCCATTGGTCAATTTGGATGATTGACACCTCTATCGAACCGTCAGAGCCAATAGAATTAAGGGGCAGTCCCCAAATCCATGTCAACAACACCATTTGCCAACCACAAGGAAGCAAATACAAAGATCCAAAGTGTGCGAAGACTACCTACTCCACATTAGAAACCTCCTCCTGGCTATGTAAACACCCAGTGACTGTCAGGAATCATTTCAAAATGACAGAGAGACATTGGAGTAGCCATTAGCAGCGGTGTTATGCCCTAGAACACAACTTTTGATCACATAACAGCAAAGGTAAGACATAATGTATGGTTTTGCCGGTATAAAGTGAAGTTTATTTTTGCTCTTCTTCGGCTGCTAGTTCAGCGAGTTTTGGTCGTAGAGTGATAGGACTTACACCGTTGGAATCTGTGGAGTCTCAGCTTTCATATAGTTTGTGCGGGTAGCATGAAGTAGCAAAATCGCTAGCGCCACATATGCGCGCAGGCACCGTTAGCGTGTTTTTGCTACGTGCTTATGTTTAACATATGTTATGTGTTTCGTTTAGGTACAAATGGTTTTAGCTGAGCTTCTTCCTGTTAAGTGGGTATGCCACATGAATATGTTGCTACATGTTAACATGCCCTTAGATGGCGTATGCTGCAAGATTGCTCAGCTGCCCCCGGGGGCGCTCGTGATGAAGAGGTTTAAGCATATTCACAGCACACATAACACATCCAAAATAACACAGTAAGCATATTTATTTAGCATATATGTGTGGTGGTCTGGGAGAACCCGTCGGATGTTGCCGCTACACATTCATACAGATACATTCTACTCTTACAGAGAGATCTTTCAGGGTGACTATTGATGATTTTGTTTCATCATCGGCTCGTGTGGGGTCCCACAAGGTTCAATCCTTAGTCCCATTTTGTTCAGCTTGTATATGCTCCCCCTTTGTCATATTATTCGTCAGTTAAAGATTGTTGCCTACCATTGTTATACAGATGACACCCAGCTTTATGTATCATTTAAATCTGACGAGCTTAAAAATTTGGATACTCTACACTGTTGCCTTACTGCTACCAAAGATTGGATGTCCCTGAATTTTCTACAGCTAAATACGGACAAAACAGAAATGTTGGTCATTGGCCCAGACCAAGTTTCAAAGAGTATTAGTCCATACCTCAGGCATTTAGCAGGAAATATAAAAAAAAACAAAAAACTTGCTTTTACCATTTTAGCTCCAACACTACGGAATCACCACCCCCTCACTGTCGGGTCAGCTGAGTCCGTACCACATTTTAAAATAACTTTTAGAAACCCACTTGTATAGGCTGCCGTTTTTATAAGTTTGTTGATTTGCAATTCCTATTGGTTTTATTTGTCTTTTAATTTTGTTTTGTTGTTTATATTGCTTTTATTGTTGAGTGTTTGTTTCCGTTTATAAATTGTATTTTTACTTGCTGTTTTCATTCTGTGTACTATTATACATTTTTATTATCAACTGTGAAGCACTTTGTGACTGCTGTTTTGAAAACTGCTATATAAATATACTAAACTAAACATTGTTGGCAATGAGCCAAAGTAGTTTGAAAACGATTTTTGTGGGTATTTTGAGTGATTTGGTTACTTTCATCTCCGTAGTACATCATGCTAAATAATTACAAATGGTAAAGTAGCTAGCAAAACAAGTTAGCTGGTACTGTCTGTCCCGTTCTGATTCCGACTGCTGACCGCATCGCACCGTGGCGAGGAGCGGACTTAATGTTACTAACTTAACGTTACAGCTAATGTCCAGGAGAAAACACAGGCCGCCAAACAGATCACAAAATGACAGTAACCTACTTATCAGGAGTGTTAGCTAACAAGCGGTAGGACAGAGTCACTTACTATGAACGAAGCTACAGGTAGCTGCTGGTCGTGTCAGATATCCATCAGTTCTATTTCGTACAGGCTTCGCCCTCTAAGAGCTGTCGCTATTGGGTTTATCCCTCTCGCGCATGCGCAGTCTGAAGATTTTCTTTCCCGCCACTTACGCTACAGTGGCTACACTCAGGTCCTCAATCACAGAATATACAGCGTCGGGACCTGAGCTCTGCTCCCAAAATTTCTTCAGCAAGCAGTAGAAGAAGAAGAACAACAACAACAACAAGAATGAAGTCCACTTACCGTACCGGAGGAGCTGTCCGCCTGTGCACCGCTTGTCGGACCGGCTACATCCTGCCGGCGGATCTCCACCCCCGCTGCGAGGCTTGCCTGGGCGCCGTTCATGCCGGGCTGGCTTTGACCCCACAGGCCTCCTGCCAGTACTGCGCGAGACTGCCCGTGGAGGAGTTGCAGCGACGAGCGTACGCTTTCACGGCGCTCCGAGTGGAGGGAAGTAGCGATGGTAGTTGGGCCGACTGCGGCGCCATCTCCCCAGATGACGAGCTGGACAGGATCCTTGGTGGCGGTGACTTCCCTGACGTCCCGGAGGAGATCCTCGATGGCGGGCACGAGTCAGCCGGCTCGGCTCCCTCCATCCTGGGCTCTCCTCCCGGTTCTCCCGTCTCCCCTTTGGGAGACTTGGAGCCTGATCTTGAGGGCGGGGCTCCGTAGTTGCGGCTCTCCCCATCCCCACCGCGGCAAGGAGCCCCGCTGCTGCGGTCCTCTCCTCCTCCGCTTCAGTCTGCCAGCCACATGCCGGCCGCCAAGGGTCTTCTTTTGGACTATCATCGGGCAGGCGGCGGGATTGAGGGGCATTCCTATGTCGGCGGAGCAACCTGCTCAGACACAGACACAGCAGCTGTTTGTTCATTACAGAGAGCATTCACAGGGCTCGGCTCTGTCAAAACAGCGTCTGTCGCACTGGCTGTGTGATGCCATCACACAAGCCTACAGTGCGGCGGGAGTCGATCCGCCGCACGGTGTCCGGGCGCACTCCACGAGAGCCTTGTCATCATCTACGGCTCTCCTCAGAGGGATGGCGGTGGCAGACATCTGCGCAGCGGCATCTTGGGCTTCTCCGTGCCCTTTCATCCGTTTCTATCTGCGCAATGTTTCTGAGTCTTCCTTGACTCACTCTGTCTTAAACGTGCTAGACCGCAGATGACGCATTGTCAGATCTGGCGTTTTTACACATGTGCCAAACGGTGCCTCAATCCAATCATCACGGATTAGTGGGCTGCATGAACGATTATTATGATATGTAATCAACGTCTCACATTCTGTAACGGCAGTGTTGTGTGGGGCGAGTGTTCTTCCACTTGTTTCTCTTCCACACAAGGTTGACATGAGGTCAGCCATGACACAGCCGGTGCATTCCTGCCTTATTACGCTTCGCATTATCAGGGTTGTGAACTGGTGTATGTTATCTGCTTGAGGTCCTTGGTGTCTCAGTGGGCATTGACTACATCAGCTTCGCCCTTAACCCAATAGCGACAGCTCTTAGAGGGCGAAGCCTATACGAAATAGAACGTTAGTTATGTTACCATAACTCCAGATTCTATGAGTATAGGCGTAGCCCTCTAAGACTTAGGCCCCCTGCTCCACCTACATTGGCCGAAGAAATTACTGGCTTTTGGGAGCAGAGCTCAGGTCCCGACGCTGTATATTCTATGATTGAGGACCTGAGTGTAGCCACTGTAGCGTAAGTGGCGGGAAAGAAAATCTTCAGACTGCGCATGCGCAAGAGGGATAAACCCAATAGCGACAGCTCTTAGAGGGCTACGCCTATACTCATAGAATCTGGAGTTATGGTAACATAACTAATGTCATGTCCACGTAAAGATGATCGCTATCCACTCATGTTGTTCCCCAGTTACTGATGTTAACTTATTGCAAAAACTAATAAAAACCTTTACTACAAGGCACAACTGATCCCTTCTCATTTCAACAAATTAACTTTGAGATAGCAACACTTGTTAGGCTACTCTATGTTTGCCTTCTTCCTACCTTCTTACCACTAAAGCAAAGATAGATAGGTGTCTGATAGGTGTAAAGGACATCCACAGACACACACTTAATATGATTTCAGATTGCTATAAGGGAGTGACCAAGTCTATGTTATTGAGGAAAACAAATCATATTGGATTTGTTTTCAGTGCTTGTTTGTTTGTTCCTTGCAATCTCCTGTAAACTAACTTGGTGGAATGCCACTGGAGGAAATGGAAATTTAAAATGTTAAAATACTCACAACTTTGGATCTAAGAGCTATCTAAGTCATTCAAAAAGTTATATATAGGGAAGAGTTTCTAGTTTATGGAAATGAAAATGAAAATGTCAAATTTTCACCATGTGAAGGGTTTTTGCAGGCCACCACACATATTTGATGCATCTTTATTAAGATTTCAATGGCCTATAGGGAGTCAAAAAAGAGTATTTTTCTTCTTCTTTTCTGCCTTATGGTAGTTCCAGCAATTATTTCTTAAATTCCAACATGACTAATTCTCTTTATACCAACAGGCAACATGCTGTCCATCAAGCAGCAAACAAGTTCTGGTTGACTTGAGCTTTGACTGCCAATTTATTTGTTTGGTAAAATCCAGTTTTAAGTAGATTTCACTTTCCAAGGACCTCAGTGTCAGCTCCTGTGATTTCCATTCATTGACTTCAAAACTCACTGCTAATTTAAAAGTGTCTATGAAAACTTGAGGTTCATCGTCATCAGATGTAATTTTATAATAAGCCTAAAAAATGTTAATTCATGTTTAAGAACCAAATGTTAAGCCTTTACTAAGCATTGTAAACATCCTGCAATTTTTGTAATAACTCTACAGGCTTCTGCTGCTAGGCCATTTAATACTTACCATAGCAAGAAACACAGACAGACCCATACAACTACAACCAGGGACGTAGCTGGGGGGGGTGGGGTTCTGTCAATAATTTTCTCTTGTGGTAATTAAATTTACACATTATACATGTACATATTGATATACACATTATATACACATTTCAAAATTGGCATGCACTTTTTAATTATCTTATCAATATTATGTAAGTCTGCCATTGCTTTTATTCTATGCTCTTCATCAGCTGTTATGATTAAGTAACGCAATGTCGCCACTAGATGACAGGCCCTGTCCACACGTATACGGATATTTTTGAAAACGCATTTTTTCCTCCTCCGTTTTCCAAAAAAAATCCTGTCCACACCACTGGTGTTTTAGAAAATCTCTCTGTCCACACGAGAACCCCAAAACGATTAAAATGATGCTCAAATGCCATTATATCCTATGGCAGGGCACGGATTCCGCACTCACTGACGTCTGCGCGGCGGATCGCGGATTTTACGCCCCGCAGTTGGTCGCGCAGAGTGGAAAATAGTTCAACTAGAGCGGATAAGTTCCATGTTTGGCTCTTTTCTTCCACCCTCAGGTCTCCAGAGGTCCTCTTGGGCTTCCCAGTCACTAAGGCCATAGACATGGGGGCCCTCGGTTGCGTGATGTCCTACATGTTCCTGGGTGATCATCCGTACATTTCAAACAGTGAATATGACACGGTAAGTAACATAATATACCTATATTTGATTGTGCAGTTACTCTAACATCACCAGGTGGTTTCCACCACGGACAAGTCTCCACACCCATATGGAGATGTGATGTAGAATGTAGGCTAATGTGATGATGTATTGTCTTTCCAGATACAATTCATTGTGGAGACGCAGGGACTGCCAGAACAGCACCTGCTGGATGCTGGTGTCTATACCGACGTCTGTGTACGATGTGACCCAGACTGCTTCCCTGATGTCTGGAGTCTAAAGGTATTGTAACACCCTCCTGCTTTGGCTCTATCTGGAGAGGTTGTTTTTTTCTTCCAGAAGATCAACAATCCTTTTAAAATTGTTAAAGAAAAATGTATGAAGAAGTATCTCATATACATTCTGTGTTTCTTTAGACACCAGAGGAGTTCACGAAACTGGAATCGAGTCCACAGAGAGTAGTTCTACCCAGTGGTGGCAGAAGTGTCTGAGTATAAGGATATGTGGGTATTCATAAGCCTCATGCAAGTGATGCTGGAAATTGATGCTGAGCAGAGGGTCATGCCCAGCGACGTGCTGCAGCATCCCTTCATCACTATGAGCCACATGATCCACTTCTATGACACCAGCTCTCAGTAAGAGTGTGTGGCTGTTAACACTGTTAACAGACAAAGCAAATGGTTGGACAGGTGCTTGATTGATGGATGGAGGAAAGGATGATAGGATTGATTGATTAATGTACTGATTGATGGATTCATTGATTGATTGTCATACTTCTTGCAGTGTGAAAGACTCTTTCCTGGCCATGGACCTCTGTACACTGGGACTCGGCCTGTAACACAATTCCCAGTGTTACCAACAGCCGAGAAGACGTAGAGGTCCAGGACGCTTTCTCTCATGACAGCATGTGCCCTGATTCAGATTTTTTTCCCTCCAATCCATCAGATCTCAGCAAAAGATCTGAATGAATCACTAAGGCCTTCAGTGTGAATGTAGTAGCTTCATGAGGTTAAAGAGTAAACTTGAATCAAAAAATAAAGTCTTTGACCCTAACAAATGATTTAATTGTGCTGTTTTCAGTCATATGATTATGGAATTCCCAATGCAGATCTTGTATCTTTGCTTCAGATGCACTGCAACAAATACTAACAAGCAAACCCACATTTAGGATACATCTATTATATACGTATACTTCTCTTTGGTGTTAGCAGATTTGTGACGGACTTTGATCAAACAGATTTGATCAAACACTCACTTAGGTGAAGGGATGACAACATCGGGAAACAATTTAAAGCATAAATTTACCTTAACCTAGATGCTTGTAATGCAAAGTTTTCCTCAGATTTAGCCATTTATAATGTTTTCTAAATTTCCAAGCCACTCATAGTCACGGTTTGCCATTATGCTATTATTATTATTGACATCAAAAAATCACAATTCAGTTCAAGGAGGTGCCACCCTGCCAGCCAAGTGATAGCATATTTTCAGCCTGTATAAAGTTCATTAAACCAACATTAGTCAGTAGTGGCTTTTTATGGAAAATAAAGTTTGGTGTCAGATGAATACTAAATAAAGTGTTGCTCTGATTGAAACTATGATACGCAATGGAAAAGATCCAGATGCCAAGACAGGTGAGGGTGAGTGAACCACAGGAGGAAATATGGGTTCACACAAATGTAACTTAAAGCCCTGAGTACCCACAGTCACATGGATGCACTGAAAAGAGGGTACAAACAGGGAAAAGCCTGCTAAAATTCCTGGAATATCATGGAATTTAAAAGTGTATTCCAGACAGGGAAAATCAGGAAATTTATTAAATTCTCTGGGGAAGTCGGGGGATATCAGGGAATTTTACAAATGGGTCACTTTACAGGAATATAGCAATAACAATTTGCACTTACTAGTGTGATAATCCTATTAACGTAATACATTTCCCATTAAAGTAATATCAATTTGCAGTTAATAGTGTAATTATCCTGTTAATGTAATAAATGTCATTAATCTAATAACGGTTACATACCATTACTGTAATAACCTTTTTCCTGTGAAGGGTGGAAAGTGCTTCAGTAACTGAAGCGCCTACCTGGAACATCATTCCTGAGGTGTTCCATTAAGAACTATGTGGAAAAAATCTTTGACTTCATATGGGCCAGGTTTCCAGGCCCAAATTTGCCAATGAAATTTGCTTTCTGAAATCACTGAAACCTTTTCTGATACACAAGTAAAACATACTGTCTTAAAATGTTTGCAAAAATTGTTACATCTCACCTTTGTGTGGCTTGTCCCATTTATTTTCATATGCATGTCTTAAAAATGGCCGCTACTTTTCTTCTATGCCTCTTTCCTGTGCGCCAAGCAGGAAAACAGCTCTCTGCTGCCTCCTTTGACCGCTACAAAAAACACCCATTGTATCTGCAGTTTTCACACACTGACCAGAGCCAATTTGTTCGACATGGACATCATACTAGACAGCGTAAAAATATTTCTCTTTAAAAATGAACAAAGGGCAATATTAAAAACCCTCTCTACGGGAAAGAACGTGTTTGGTGTTCTTCCTACTGGTTTTGGCAACAAAAAAAAAACATTCCAATAAATTCAACTAGTCCATGATTACATAGCCAAAGCAAGCTTGGTGAACCCAATGTAACGCCCTATCACGTTTTCAGTCGTAAGTGATATATCAGTGGAAATGTAGTATTTATTTTGTGTGTTATGATGCAGCAGTGAAGGAAGAGCATGACAGGCCTCTCAGCGTCACTTTGGAGGATGTTCTGGTGTTTGCCTCAGGGACATCCACGATTCCACCATTCAGGTTTAAGGAAGACCCTTCCATAGAGTTTCTACATGAGCCATTAAATGAGCTGATGTTGAGCGGATGTTTCCAGAGGCAAACACCTGCAGCATTATGTTGAGACTGCCCCTGCATGAAGAGCGTGAGCGCTTTACAGAATTAATAACTGAAGGTATAATACAGCCACCCACATTTGGCATGGCCTGACATGTTAGCCATATTTTTTAGTTGGCTTTTTATTATTATTTTTTATAATAAAATAAAATTCACCCAAAACTGAAGAGCGCTCGTCCATCAAGTACTTTCTGTTAAATACACAGTTATCGGTGTGCTTATGATTCTGTTTTCAAACCTAATGAGATGGACCACAGATTTAAATCTTGGGTAACAAAAGGAATTACAACATTTTATACATTAACGGAAAAGGGACAATTAAAAGATTTTCAAACCCTGAGAGAAGAATATGGTCTAGAAAAACAAGATTTTTATAGATAGGTATAGATAGGACCTCCAGGTACGCCACTATTTCGAACATTCTATTAAAAATGAAACCGATTTAAATGACCCAGTATTACAAATAATTATCAATGCCTATCAGAAAGATTCAAAGAAGGGTGTCATATGTGAATTGTATAAAGGGTTTATAACAAAAAAATCTCACACCACAGAATACATTAAAGATAAGTGGGAAAAAGAAGGTAATTTTTCTATCTCAAATGAAGGCTGGCACAGTTTATGTGAATTCCAGTGGAAGTGCACCAACTCTCATGTGTGGAGAGTTTGGGTGGAAGTGTCTTACTCATTTTTTTATAACACCAAAACAGAAAGCACATTTTACTGGAGAAGATCCCAAATGTTGGCGATTGTGTGGGTGTCGGGAGGCCAACCGCTGGCATATATTTTGGGAATGTACAGCATTAGGACATTTTTGGACAGAGATACACAAAGCATTAAAAAACATATTCTGTACCGAATCATCTTTGCAGTTTTGAACACTGTATTTAGGAAATATTGATTTTAAGTATAGGCGGTCCGATGAGTACTTATTTGGCGCTTTGATATCTGCTTGTAAAAAAGCTCTTACCAGACGTCGGTTGCTTCCTGACCCCCCCACAATACAGGAGTGGATAGACTCTGTATATTAAATATATGTACTGAAAATGGAAGAAAGGCAGAAAATACTGTCTTTTAACTCTTTATTTAAAGAGATAAAACAACCTCTTCACTCCTAATTAGGAACGTATGATTGGCAGCAAATGTAAAGTGCCTAAATGAGGATTTAGGGCGTTTTCACACCTGCGCTTTTAGTCAGGTTAAATTGGACTCTGGTTCGTTTTCCCCCTTGGTGCGATTCGTTTGGGCAGGTGTGAACACAATAATCACACTCGGGTGCGACCGCACCGAGACCCTTTAGAAGAGGTGGTCTCGGTCCGGTCCCAAACAAACTCTGGAGCGGTTCGTTTGTGGTGGGAACGTGATCCGACCTTGATCCGACCCAACCACCAGTTGCACTCAATTTACTCTGCAAGTTTGAGCTAAACGGCTCCTGTAGCCAGGTAGCAGGTACAGCAGATATAGCAGGTATAGCCAGGTAGCCTATAGCCAGTATAGCATTTTCAAGACGTTTCCTCAAATTGCATTCCGCATTCTGCTGGTACAGTTTTGCCTGGTATATTGCCCAGATAATTACAACAGTTATGAGCAAATGCCAACTCTGCCGTTGCTCCATGTTGCGTAGCAACAATGCTACTGCAAATTCTCGCAAAATAAATCTCCAATGTTCATGAAAATAAATACCAAAATTTTCCAGTCATGGTAGATGATTTATCTCAAAAACTGAATTTTTGACAGTATTTTGAATTCTGCCCTCATGTAAACTATTGCAGTCAATGGAAATAGAGCATCTTTAAACATCAGTTTTTCACTTATGAATCAATCAATCTTTGTTAAAATAAATTGCAGACATCTCTATGTTGTCTAGATGAAATATGCAAATTCTCAGAATTTTGTCTCGAATACTGAATATTTGACACCAGTTTGAAATCTGCCTGTAAATGCATGGACAGCTGTTATCCTGCACCCTGGTGGTTGCCTAAGTCCTAGTGTGAAGCCTAATTGTCCCACTTCTCAGGTAGCTGAACATGATCAAGACTTGCCATTGGTGGCAAAGGTTGTGAGTTCAAACCCTGAGTGCTGCATAAAGAACATGCTTATGTCTTTTCAGGCTTTGTGCTGTGTGGAATAGAGACTCATGATTTCAAAGATACTTCAATGTTTAATGATACTTTTGGTCCGGACAGGTCTGCTGATTGACCCTTATGTAGTTCTCATTTGTCTTCCTCCTCTTCCTATTTTTCCTCTTCTTCCTCTTCCTCCTTCTTCTTCCTCTACCTCCTCAAAATGCCCGGCCCCGACTCACCGCTGCGCAGCAGCTACAGTTTGGTATTTGTCTTTTTTTATGTTAGGTTGTTTTGTTTGTGATTAATGTATGAGATGTCATGTTTCGTGTCTAGTAAGGTAAGATACATAATTGACGGTGGGGTCTGGGGGTCCTCCTCCAGAAAAGAAAAAGTAATTTAAAACAAATTTCCTGCATTTCTACAGCAACTAACTTCTTGGATTAAGTCAAGAAACAGCAACCCTGTATACCGTTAACCAAAAATGTAAAATTATGTTATAGATTTCAGCATTGAGGCATTTACATTCATGATTTTGCATAGGCATACTAACCTATAAACCTATTATTGGGAATCATGAGAAAGTTTCAGAGCGACAGACACAGAGCGTCCCCGTAACCATAGCAACTCACTCTCACTCCTGCCTGCGTGCCCACGGCGCGAGAGGAGAGGGAGAGACGCAGAAGAGCCGCTGACTGAGATTACTCTGAGCAGCATGCATGGGAATAAATTACAATATAATACATTTGTGTATATTTCTCGCTTTCCCCCGATGGTCTGAATAAGTCGCTGCTGCTCTGTCTCATCTGTCCTGCTGTCAGTGTCTCTTTTCACGCCACAATGTTATCAGTTATGAATTTTTTTTTTCACTGTGTGAGAAAATGGACTTGTGGTGTGAGAGCGTGTGAAAAGAGTCAATTGCGTGAATCTCACGGTCAATGCATGAAAGTTGGCAGTCCTGCATTCTCAACAAATCAAACCAAATCAAACTTCATAACACACCTTTCATACAGCAAGCTGTAACACAAAGTGCCTTACATGGGGTCAAATAGAAACAAAAAAAAGAATAAAACAATGATACAATACAATAAAATGAGACAGATTAATAAAATACAAATCATGTACGTAAAATGCATGACTAAAAAGGTAGGTTTTCAAATTACATTTGAAGTAGTTGATAGATTGACAAGTAGGGGTGCAACGGATCACAAAACTCACGGTTCGGATCGTATCACGGTTTTGAGTCACGGATCGGATCATTTTTCGGATCAGCAAAAAAAAAATAAAAATAGTTACTTTGGCTCTGATGCAGCCGCCTCTCTCTGTCTATAGTCACCACTCTGTAGTCACGCTCAATGTCCCGCCCACAGCACTATCTGATTGGTTACACGTCACGAGTAATTGCTTATCAACACTGAAGGCTCTGCCACAGACAGGCAAAGAGACTGGAGCTTCTCTGAGCGGAGGTGTGTGTCGAAGGGAAGGCAGCATATTGCTGTATAAGTTGAAATAAACGTCACAATCTTGTTATTTATTTCAATGATGATAAGCATGCCCAGTTTCCCAGTTACACCAGTGAAAATGCTCACCCAGATTTCTTCCTTCTTGTCAAGAGTCTGGCTGACTTCATGTTGAAATGCATGGACTCTCCTGGGGGATCCAGTGAAGGCCAGCGGCCTCATTCACCAAATTCTTCTTACGTTTTTCTTACTTTTGTTCTTAAGACTTTGTACTTTTGTTCTGTTGTTGTATAATATGTAATGTTATCGTGTACTGTATATTGTGTATATAATGTATACATGCGAGTGCATTGTGTACATAGCCTATGTAGGTCTGTAGTGTCTTTCTCTTTTTTTGTTGGTTTTGTGATGGTGTGCCCTTTGTGTTCAGGCAGAGAGAGCCAGAGCACAAGTATTTCATTGTATTTTAATACACATGACAATAAAGTTGAAAGTTGCAGTTGAAAAAAAATGCAAACTCTAAAATAATAGTGTTGTCGAGAGTGAGCGAAAAATAATATATACATTTTAAAAGTGTAAGCGGTGAGTGACAGCGACTGAGGTAAAAACAACATGGCAAGAAATTACTGATGCTGTCAATGTTGCAACATCAGAAACACACACCTTCAGTTAGATGAAAAAAACGGTTTGACTAGAATCTAAAAAGTGTAGGTCATAGTGTAACTCTAAATAAAGGCAGTGTATTAGCTCCAGGCGGATGGCAGGGCACTGTCAAAAGGATTGAGGGAATAATATGGAGACTGCGCTGTCAGGTGTCCAGTCATCAGCGGAGTTGGACACTGATATGAGGTCTGGGACTGCTTTAATAGATTTAGCTTAAAGAATAAGGCAGTCTAAGTAGAAACCACTACATGCGTAATGCCCCCACGCATGTTTCCAAACGCACAAAAAATGCTGAATGCCGAAATGTTCGTGGAAACATTCGTAAGTACACTTCAGAGCAAATCTGATCGTACGCTTGTTCGGTGAATGAGGCCCCTGGAATCCGGGCCCCGCGAGCGTGTCAGGGGCTGCGCCTCATCCGGTAGTTCGGGCGCCTAAATCTTCTGCACTTCTCTCATGAATCATTTGACCATCATGAGAAATGCCATGGAGTCTTTTTGGTAGTAATATCTTTGCTGTTTGTTTTGCCAATTTGAGCAACAGGTTTGCAATTTATACCGCTGAGATGTTTGAATATGTTTTATTTTTGTTGTCTACAACAACCAGCAAGACAAATATTTAAACTAATCACATTTTTATTTTGCACAATAGAAACCATTCCATATTAATTCTTATTAATTTCTAACACATTAAGTTAATTCATAAATACTTACAACTAAACATTGAACTACATGCCATTTTCCACACTTTTTTTTTTTTTTTTCCCATGGTAAAAATACCATGGATCTTCCCCTCCTCATATGTCATTTTGACATGGCAGGGAAAGCCATCCAGTCCCTGGGGGAAGCACTGGTCCCACACATGTCTTGGGACCACAAGGAGGGTGTCGTCGCTTAACAGCAGCTCCTGGTCACCGTCCCCCAGGGAGCCGATCCCCCACACCTCTGCCTCCCTGAGCTCATTCATTTCACTCTGTTGAAACCGCATAATATAGAAGACACAAATACAGCAATGAGCTGTGAAAGGTAGCTGCTTTTAAAGTAGTAGGCAAATTTCAAGCTGTAAGTTTATTTTATGGTTACTGTGTTTACGTTATTGTACGTATGCACCAGCCCATCAAGTTGCTATACTGGGACACCTCATTGTGCATTATCACTTACATCTGTCTATCCATGTAGGACTCTGTACATGGGCTGAGAGCAGAAGCTGCACTTGGCTGGCTGGTGGGGGGGCCATCTAGAGGACTGCAGGAGCGGAGGAGACACAGAGCCAGCAGCAGCTCAAAATATTGTGCTCACACAAAGCCATAGAATCTAATTTATGATAACAATGACATGATAACATAACTTCCTAATAAACTTAAATTTAGAAAAATGAAATCATGTGTTAGATGTATTAGTTACCTCAATGACTGTGAATGTTGTTGAACTGAGTACGTAGCCGAATGAGGCCGTTTTCCTGCCCTTCAGGTGGGAGATTTTGATGGGCATGCCGATGTGGAGGGGAATGAGGTTTGGCTCCCACCACAGAGCCACCTTAACCTCAGCTCCATCCTGACAAAAGACAAAAGTGCTTGTTAAGTTGTACTCAACATAGTATAGGAACTGTGCATTTAACTAATTCATGTTAAGAATTTATTAAATTTCACTAAACCAAATTTAAACAGTTCAATACATCAATTCTTCAAAGCTTTGACATCAAAAATCAAACAGAAATAAATAATGTCATTGATTTAGTTGAAAGTGGAACACAAAAAAGGATTTTGAACAGTTCCCTACCTTGCTAATTGTATGGGAGAGTTAAGCAACTGTGGCATTTTAGCTTATCTTCTTGGAGGGGTGTGAAGTCATGTCATGGATCTTTCAAAAAAGAAAATCTATAAAAAATGTACAGTGGAAAGCAAGAAAAATATTGAATATAGACACTTGGGCTTCAAACCTGCAGCTTTTGATTATTGTGTGATTATTGTAGATAATAGCATATTTATGAGGTAAGTAGGTGGTTGAGTGTGAAGTAGAGCTGGGCGATATGGACAAAAAAATCATAGTTCTGCTGCTCATCTGATCTTTTAAATCCGAACCATCTCCAAATAATTGAACCATGGTTTTTCTTTTGACAAACCAGGTCTTCTTCGGCAGTGTGGACCGGCGCTGTGTCTCCCTCCATGTTGCAGGAGAACTTGTGAGCGAGTGGGGCCGGGTTTGCACATGGAGAGTGGGGCTGGGCTGCTCGGAGAGCGTGAGAGAGGAGATGCAAACAAAAACGCTTTACGGACGAAACGGGTTATGTATTTTAACGCAACATCGAACTATAGCGATATAAACGGTATTGTCTCATCTTATATCTTGTTTGAAAATATATCGATATACCGTAAAAAGTCGATATACCGCCCAGCCCTAGTGTGAAGGATTATTATAATGAAAATAAGTAGTGAGTATTGGGATGGGAGGAATGCAAAGAGACTAGGAAGGATGTCCGGACACTGGATATAAGCTTCCAAAGAGTTTATTGCTGCGTAGTTGAAACGTTGCAATAAATTCTTTGGGAGTTTGTTGGGTTGGATATGCACTACTGTACTTTTTCGACTATGGGAGGAATGCACACACCAAAAATGGCAGTAGTGCCTTACAGAAAACGTACGGCGAAGCTGTTTTCAGAGATGAAAGTTTTAGTAAATAAACATAATCGTCAAAAATTTACAACAAAGGTGCCCAAAGTGCACAAAACAAGGTGAGGTGACAAAGAGAAGCACACGTTTCAGTCTATGTCATCAGTACTGAGCACTGTACAATCAGGAAGAGGCTATTAGAAAATCAAGAGACTAATAGGCTAATAGGAATCATGGTACAGTAACAATTGCTATTTGTGTAGCACTTTTCATAGAGTTGGAGCTCAAAGTAGTTTACAGTCATAAAAACAAGTATTAAAACAGAGTATAGTGACTATTATCACATATATGTTCTTTTCATGGCGTATGTGTAACTCTTAAATTGTATAGTCTCTTTGGTTACCATGACCACCAATGGCCTATCATAGTGAGCCTGTTAGAGTAGGATGTCGCAACCTCATGTGGAACGTGCATGATTCAATGCGTAGTGGCCGACGGGTGCAAACGCAGTAGAACGGCCCAGAGCAATTGCATTAAGAATTCAGAAACGATGCAAAAACAGCGCATTTTTCCGTTTATTTTAAACGGTTTATTTAACCGTTTATTTTATTGCTAATTTGCGTACCGGTAATTTGATTTGCTTTGGGCCTTTGTAGTGCATTTGCACCCCTCGACCTTGGCTACATACAGAGGATACGTGCCTACATACAGAGGAAACGTATCCTTTTATAGTGAGAAGCTCGGTGTGGTGCTGGGGGTTAATATCCTTAATGTGGACAACCAGAGATGGGGGGTCCATCAGCCGCCGGCATCTTGCCACCAGCTCCTCCGGAATTTCCAGAGGAGTGGTGTAATAGAAGGCGGTTTCCTTCCAACATTGGATGGTGGGAAGGCCAGCGGCCTTTCCCAACCGGTAGTTGCGAATAACGTATGACTTCCCAACTTTGACCGTTGTGGCCCTCTCCTCGAAGAGGGTGATTTTAACGGACAAGTGACCGCCAACACGGTGTTCATGTAAAGGACAGATGGAGTCACCCCACCATCGCTGAACTGCCACTCTATGGCTTTGGGGACCTCTTTGGCGTCCACGACAACCACGGTGATGGGTGGCAGTCTTTTAAAGGGCTCGGTGGTCGTGCCCAACACCTTTTGCAACACCATTCTGAAACAGGTAAGGGACTTGTTATAATCACAATAACAATAAAAATGTGTGCGATTACTTAAGATTGTTAACATGTAACTGGCATAGTGACAAGCTCACGTGATCACATTGTCGCTTTGAATAGGCCACAATGAAATGCTTTACAATCGTGGATGGATTATTTCCATTTCCAGGAACTCAGAGTTAACGTGCGATATAAGCCATGCGCTCAACAATTTATAAAAAAAAAAATCTAGTGAGGAATCATGAAGACTACATGATAAATTACAGGGGGCGTTGTAAAGATCTGACACCGCCTCTAATATTTCAGATTCCTGCAGCAACGGTGGAGACGAAGAGCAAGATTGGGAGCTGCTCTTTGGGGAAAACGTGAGGATAAGGTAAGAAATAATCTATTCTTTTTCCAATTGATTATCGATTACTGCTTGTTCAACTTATTGGTAGCAAGATACGCGTTTATTTGCTTGAATTAGCACGAGATAGTGATTGAGTAAGAATAACTTTTCATATTGTCCGCTTGGTTAACATTAATGTTAGCCTTGGTTGTTGGTCAATGCATGTTTTAGCTGCAGGCTACAACAGGATATTCACCAGTTGACGGCAATACATGAGACTAAATGGGTTAATGCTTTATTCATAGGTAAAAGATATACTAATAATTAAACTAGTAATTAAACAGTCTTGTGCACATAACCACTGATCTCAGGCTAAGGCCACTGCAAGACCTTATGGCGCAACCCATACACTGCCATGGCTGTAATGGCTGTAAAAAACAGGAGAGAAAATCAGGAAAGAATTGTACACATGGCGGCTAGTAACCATTGACGCAGATACTGCAGCTCTTACTAACTTACAGTGCTCTGTTTCTATTAGACTGTATCTGCCTATTCAAGATCAACATATGCGGCTGTAGTTGTTGCAAGAGAGATGTAAATACTGAGCAATCACAAGTCATGCTACTGACTGACAAACTCCTAAAACTGTGTTATTGTCTGCTCCGAGTTCGACTGGGTGTGTGTTTGTGTGTTAAATGTCTCAGCCGAATTGTATTTTGTCGTAAAATACAAGTCCCACAAGATGGCAGTAGCTACATTTGAAGTACCGTATGGGAGGTGTGCAAGTCACAGAATTTTACACAACACGATCCTGCAGATGTTTCACAATAAAAGCCTTGTCGCTATTTGTTGTCGCTTTTAATTTGAAACGGATACAGGAAGTGGCGGCATTAACAGCGCAATAACAGCGTAATATAGTAACAAACAACACAACAAACGGGAGCGGTTTAACAAAGTAACGTTACATTATTAATACTGATGAGTCAATGCATAAGCAGCATTTTATTGTTGTAGCTGCTCGAGGTGGAGCTAGTTTGAACTCCTTTGTAAGAGTCACAGCCCGATTTCAGTGTCGGCGAAATCACTGGGATTTTGGGAGCAAAATCCGGCCACATTGTTCATACAAGCTTAAGCACAGTCATCGTGTAACATTAACTTCAATTTCTGGTAAATGTAACGTACTAAGTTAACTTAATGAAGCATTTTAATCGCCTACATGTCAACTAACTTAATGCAGTCTCGCCGAAAATGCGGCCACATTGTTAACGTTATATAAAGCACAGTCAGTGTAGCCGAAATTACTGGGATTTTGGGAGCAAAATGCGGCCGAAATTAGGGTGGGGAGAGCAAAATCCGTCCACATTGTTCATACAAGCTTAAGCACAGTCGTCGTGTAACTTTAACTTCAATTTCTGGTAAATGTGTAACGTACTAACTTACTGAAGCATTTCACTTACCTTGGAGAGATAGACAAAATGGTCTGGTCAATAAATTCAGAAGTCTTTAGTCTTCGGGGGTTATATCCAAGAGCAGCAGAATATTCCGTTGTGATAAATTGGCTGGACCGTGTATGGGTGTGCCACGGCCGACCAATGGTGTAACAATTCTACAATTTATTACCACATAAACTTAAATCGTTCTCCTTAAAACAAAATCTGTGTTTAGATGTGTGTGTAGATAGTGCCACCTAGCGGTAGCTAGCTAACATAGCATCACTAACACTTGTCAACGGCTTTGTAGGTAAGCTGTCATTCGTAAACATGACTATAGTAGTGAATACTGCTTTTTCTTTGTTTACATTATTTTACAACGTTTTACTAAAAACAAGCATTGAGATGTGTTGTTAAAAGCCTGTTACTCACCTTTTTCGCTCGGTGTCTGTGTTGTAGGAAAAAAAAACAACAACCGTAAATCACATCCTTACAGTCTGGTTTGTGTCTCGCGCTGGTGTGTATTGTCTAGGCAGTGATGTATGGGAAACCATAACATTAGTAGGCCCTAACCAACAGGCAGTGTTAATTCAGTAACTTGACCCATACAAAGTAAGCCTAATGGTTGTGCTGTTGTTGTTGCTGCCAGTAGTTGTGCAGTTAAGCAGAGTAAGCATTCTAGATTTACTAATATTACATTACTGAAGTCATGCCTCTTGTAATCTCTTAGGAATAAAATCATGTCCAGGGAGTCAAAAAGTGCAGAAGTGGCCTCTTGGTGTTGTAACTTCACCTTTGAGTAGCTGCAGCAGGAGCGCAGAAGCTTTTAAATTGTGTTCGATGGAGCTACGAGAGAGCTAATTTCTGAGGAGATGCTGTTGTGGCCTAAATAAACCACTCCATCCATCCCGGCCCCTGTGCAGTATTTGGGCTAGTTGGCAGAACCAGATACCATAGGTCACACTTGTGTGTGGGTGGCTGTCTGTTTTTCTTCTTTTTCAGACATCAGTGTAGTGTTTGCCCTCGCTCCTTCAGTCATCAGTCCTGCCAAAGTCCCATCTCTGCTATTCCCACCTGGATGTGAATCATGGCTGCTGCGCTTGTTTCTGGGATATTAGTAATATTATGCCTCTCTTTCACTTTTCTGTGTTCTTTTTCTGTTTTTCTCTAGGCTATGTAGAATCGGTAGGCTGTCTTGCTAAAATCTGCTCTTGTGTGTCTTGTGCTTTTCTCTCTGTTCTATATAATTTTGTTCTACGATTGATTGTTGATCAGTTAGATATAGTCAGGCTCATTCTCTGTAAAGACCTGAGACGTCTCTTCCCGCTAGCGGTAAGCGCAACCCCGCTAGCGGTTTGCGGGGTAGCGGGCTAGCGCTACACATCAGTGTAACTGCTTACCGTTAGCTTGCTAGCTAGCTAACTGATAGAATGAACGTTCTGTTTGTTAGCTAGCTAACTGTGTCCTCCTCTAACCCGGGACGACACACAAAATAAGCCTACATTATACAATATATACGCTATAGTCATGGCTATGTAAGATAGTAAGATAGTGAACTAGAACTATTCCACGTGTTGTCAAATTTAATTTAGAGTGTAAGTGTTAGTATAACTGAGCTCGCACCATAATTTTCTCCAACCCTACATGTAGATAAACATTAATATATGCTCTCTCTCTCTCTCTCTATGTCTGTGTGTGTGTGTGTGTGTGAGAGAGAGAGAGAGAGAGAGATCTGTGAGGAGTTGTTTGTACTCAGTAGTTGTTGTACAGTGCTGGATACCAGGCTACTGTATTTTAGTACCCAAGTACAATTTACAGAATGCAAGTTTGACATTTGAATTACTCTTTCAGTTTGTGAATTTGCCTTGATCTAATGACTTTTATGTTCATTTATCAGTATGGATGAGGGAGCATCAGCTATGAGTACAGCAGCTGTCAGAAGTGGCAGACAGAATGCCAAGGACACAACCACAACAGTTGCTTCTGAGCCATCTCCTGCCTCAGGTCAAGTCCCTTCAGCTCCTTCACCATCTGAAAGCACTTAATCCTCTTCACCCCATCCAAGCCCCCCCCCATCCCACGTCATCACATCAGGGTCATGGCTGTGGAAAAACTAGTGGGCGAGGATGGTGGCAGAGGGTGTGGAACTACACCAGAGCAAGCTGTCTCATGCTCTGGCCCCAGGTGGAGGACTGAGGAAGAAGCAGACACTGTGCCAAGGATCGCAAACGTCTGCCCACAAAGGCCACCAGGCATCCAGTTCTCCGCAGCAGAGCTGTTAAGTCCCTTGGAGCAAAATGTTCATCTCTGATAGCTGTGCCAAGACATCTGTAAAAACACAAATCAGATGCAAAAAGTACAAATGGGAGGACATCAAGTCTGTTGACCTTTTCAAATAAGTGGGACTGCTGCACTACTGCAGGGGCAACTTCATTTTCAGTGTGCTGTATCCACAGACTGTTGTGAGTAGAGACAGGTTCAGCGTCATCTCCTGGAACATTCACTTGCGTGACTTGGATGATGATGCTATCAATGATTGAAAGAGAGGCACACCAGAGTACAACCATCTCCATAGACTCAGGCCTCTTGATCTTGTATGACAAGATCCATACCACATGTAAAGTGCTGTACCACCCCAGGTGACACTTTGCCACTGATGAAGGGATGGTGGCCACAAAAGCTAAAATCGAAGTCTGACAGTATATGAAGGCCAAACCTGTGTGGTGGGGCATAAGGCTTTTTGTTTTGGCTGACTCAAGCAACGAATACGCCACAGACTAATGCATGTACAGAGGCAAATCTCAGTTTTCCTCAGGTCAAAGTCTCTCATATGACTCTGTTATGGCACTCATGAATAAAGATTACCTGGGGTCAGGCTACAAACCAGTCCTAAGCTATTCAACGACTTACACAACATGCAGTTTGGTGCTTGTGAAACTTAGAGACACCCGGAAAGATGCTCCAACCACCTGTGACAACGCTCTTGCCAAGAACAATGTGATCTTGATGGTGATTAAACTAGCCTATTAGGACACTCCTCCTCATTTGTCACATTGACCCAGCGGTCGGCGTTGTTTATAAAATAGTGGTCATCAAGGCCAGGCGGACATGGACAGGGACAAGAAGACACAAGTTAGAAACTAGAAAAACAGTTCCTGGAGATACTGTTGTGTATAATATTGCCACACTGCCTATATCTTGCTCTCTAGAGGGCCCTATTCACATGTTTAGGTCCAATCTCTAATCACCATTGAGTGGCGACAGCATAGAAACAGCAGCATAGAAAATATAATTATTAGAAAACAATCATCCAATCAGTGAGATTTTTGTACCAATTAATAGCTGCATGCTTGATAGAGCATATTCCCCACTAATGTCCCTATGAGAAGCCTAACTTTATCAACAGTACAGAAGCAAGCAACTACGCAATGGAGAATAACACGCTTTTAAAAAATTGATCCACTGGTTGGCCTTGGGATCACAGTGCTCGGCAGTGTTGAGCGCAAACTGACTGTCGAAGCCTCCCATGGTGTAGATGTAGCCATACAGCACAGCCACGCGTGAAGGACCCCTGCTATTTATGAAGTTGATGGATACAAGGGGAGTTAATTGGTGTGTTCCACCATTCACGCTGCATACACTGGGGACAAAGTGGATAGATGGGTAAAGGACAGAAATGGACAATGGCAAACAGTCAATCCTCACACCGGTTCCTGTGGTCAAACACAATAAGCACATCTAACCAGCTGATTCAGTATTACACTGTCCTCTGGAAGACCACAAGGTGGTACAGAACCCTCCTGTACCACTTCACTGACATAGTCATAACCAACAGCTACATTCTACACCAGGAGCTCTGTAAGCAAAGACAGGGAAAAAAAACTATGACACCTTGATTTCTTGGAAGAGCTCACAGCTGGGCTATGTGCCACACCTCCAGAAGCCAAAAACCCAGAGACTCTTGTCAACCATGGCCAATTAGGCCTGCCACTGACACCACAGACGGGTCAAAAATGGCAACTGAAGGACGGAGAAAATGTAACTCGTGCAAGAGGCAAGACACCATGGATGTGTAGACACTGTCAGGTGGCCTGTGTCTTGTTGCACAAAGGGTCTGCTACACAGTTTCATGACAATATGCCCTCAAGGCCTTTGCAGTGAGATGCCCTCTGCCAGGGAGGCAGAGATTGTACAAAGATGCAAATGGACAATGGCTATATATGTAAATAGTTAGCCTCCTTGTTTGCAATTATCACTGTACGTAAACTTAATTTTTATGTGCAAAAAATGAAGCATAGACTTTCAGAAGTTGTATGGCTGTTTCTTTCTAATCTACAGAATAACAACACCAACAGAATGCATATGACAAAGGCCAGATAGTTCTGGGAAATATACCACACTTGACAAACTAGGAATTGTCAGGTCTAACATGAGGTGATGTGTATAAGTGTTGAAAACTATTCGGGTTGTCCCCAAAGAAACGCTCAGGGACAGAGTCTAAATAAATGGTTATAGCTCACTGGAGAAAAGCTGCATTTGCACAAAAATTCTCATGGTGACTCAAGACACCATTCCGCATTGTCAAAAAATGAATCCCCAGATTGATTTTGGCTTCATCCAACTAAACACACTGTTTTAGCTAAAGTGTTTTTTTTTTTATATTTCTTAGTTTGACATTCCCACACAGCAGTGATAAGTCATAATAGTGACAGTTTACGGTAACAGCAGGAAAGCTGGAGTTCTCCTGAAAAAGCCACCTTGTACTTGATGCTTACTGTCAGAATGAGCCCACAATGAGCTATTATACACAGGTGCTCATCTGTGTAGGCAGACTCCAGCGAGTTAGAAGAAAAACTTTAGCTACAAATTAAAACTTACTCACAGCTCACAGCAGAAATCTTCTTGGTATGAGTTGGGAGTCAAAACTGGGTCGTTTGAGTTGAAGGCAAATGCTTATGCCCGTCTAGCACGTTATTTCCATGTCAGACGTCTTCCTGTTTCTAGTCATGCTTCCTTCCCAGAATCCTTTCATGGTGAAAGAACTTATTTCTGTTTCATCCTCTCCACAAAGGGTTAAGCCTACATCCAACTTGTCTACAAAAAATACATTTCTACTAGTCCATACCAGGGGATGCACGTGCCACAACTCCACGCAGACTTCCCAAAAATGCGCATAAACAGGGTATATTTGGGAAAATGGAAAAATCAGCTCCGTCAGTCCCTGCCTATGCCAATGCTCAATGCCCATGTGCAGTTTCAGATTGATTGGCCAACCCATTGAGGAGCAAAATGAATGCAGACAGAGTTTTCCTCATTTTATAGTATGATTGGCCCTTGTTCACAGACCCCCCCCCCGCCACCCACCAATTTGTGTCCCCACCACTCCCCAAATCAAACTCCTCGACTTTTAAAGTGAAAGCAAAAAACTCATAAGACCCATAAGTGGCAGGTGGTGTTTGTCTTTTTAAAATGTGACACAGAAGAAAATTTGTTTGTATGCAAACCTGAAATACATTTCCTGACCTTTTGGACTTTCTTATCTGTCTGGCTTTATACCTCAGACAAGGCAAAGCAGCCAGAAGGTAACTGAAAGCAATCAGAATATGTTACTTTGGGTAATCCCTTCGATTATGCTACTGACTACAGTTATGATGGAGAAACTAGTTACTGTGATGGAATACATTTTTAAAGTAGCCCACTCAACCCTGCTCATTATACGCCACTTTGCTGCCCCAAATACGCATCAGTGCCCTCCATAACAATGACAGTGTTTTCAGCTTGATGGACTGTTGTGGAATTATGTTACTTATCAGCAGCCATTGAGGATGGACTGTGGCACAAACAAACATGCCTGCCGATGACAACTGTAATGATGTAATGACCTATGCATACCACTGGCTATGAGAACTGACATTTCTGAGCACTTTGGATATAATGGTTGAGATGTTGAAAATTAACAAGAGGATCAGTGGAGAGCAAGATCATTGTTTTCTCTAAATTTTCTTCTGTTACAAGTAAGTAATGGGGATGTTAACCCCATTCATCCCCTTTAAATAATGTTGTTCTGTGACATCCCTCAATGACACTGGCTATGTTTATATGCATGGAGTAACTCCGGTTGAGGTCTTATTCAGGCTAAGCTGTTAACATGAACCTTTGATACCCTGTTATTGAGTCTCCCTGCCATGAACAAACCAGCTAACACAATATTCCCACCCACAGATAGAACAATCCACAAAAGTATGAAAGTAGCTTCCCTCTCATTCTTTGACTGAGGTTACTTCTAGTAAAGAGGAAAGAACTGGAACATGTTTCCATGCCAGAAGAACCTTTTCAGTATGAGAGCATCTTAACCAGGATTCTCAGAATCAGAGTATGACCTTAACCAGGTTATTCTAACCCAGTGATGACGTTTACATGTGTCAAACCAGCACCAGTATACATCAGTAACTGGGTTAAAAGGAATATTCCAAGTATGTACATTTCGCCAGTGTTTTCTCCTCTTTTCTCCCTCTGGATCAGCATTTTGTAAACTGTGATTTGAGACCCAAACTGGCTCTATTCCTTGCATGCCCACATAACAGGTAAGTGTACAGGTATAGTTTTATTTAGCCTGGGTCCAGGGTGAGACTGAACTTGAGGTCCGTAATGTAGGGTTAGAAGGGATTAGGGTGTACTACCATATTTGACCACAGAGTGGCACTAGAGCTTCACTAATGCTCTCTTCTCAAAGCCAGGTACAGCTGTAGAAGCTTCTCTGATACATTTTGCAGCACTGCAGTCTATCCAGTGTGTGTGCGTGTGTGTGTGCATTCTCATACACACTCTCTCCCCATAACCCTTCATCACTCTCTCTGATCCACACTCCAAACACTCCCTTTAGCCCATAGCTGGGTAAGTCTCTCTCTCTCTCTCTCTCTCGCTCTCTCTCTGCTGCAGTCTGAGATTCTCCACATTTATACAGCATGGGTCCAGCTGGCCGCTATCTTGCTAAGTAGCATCCACCAGTCCTTAATATAGAGTAGTGCTTGTAAGTAGTGGATCTGAGATGGTGGGCATGTGTTTGTGGGTGCTTTCTCTTTCTCTCTCTATTTCTCTCTCTCTCTCTCTCTCTCTCTCTCTCTCTCTCCCCCTCTCTCTCTCCCTCTCCCTCTCCCTCCCTCCCTCTCTCTCTCTCTCTCTCTCTCTCTCTCTCTGCTGCATTCTAGTGCTCCCTGTGTTCATACATCACGTCCAGCTGGGCCCAAAGCCACAGCAAGTGTCTCTATACCATTAAGTAACATTCAATGTGATACTTAGCAGCATCTCATGTGTACTGTCTATGTAGTGTGTGTGTGTGTGCACTTTCACCCCCGCCCCCTTTCCCTCTTTTCCCCTCGCTCCCCACAGTTTATACAGCATGCCCAGCTGTGTCTATAGCTCCACAGTCATACATTATGTCTATATCTTTTTACAGTAAGCATTCGCTAAAGAGCTTCATATATTACAGCTACAGTAGAGGGGCCATCTGCTAGGTAGCAGCTGTACAACCTCAGTGATCTGAACTCCTCACTGAAACATAAAGTGATAGCATATTTTTGGTGTCACTTAAAGCATACATTTAGAAAGTATGACAAGGATATTTATCATTACATATAATGGCTGCATAGAGGGCTTTGAGGTGATGTAACACACCCTCTGGCGGCCATATTGGAGATCCTCAGCTCTTGGGCAACAGTGGCTGTGAACAGCTGATTGTGTTTGACTTGACTTTCTCAACAGAATTCAATAGACAGGGTAAATTTCGGTGCTGTTTTTGTCCCCCACCAAAGGAGGGACTATGGATCGTCTCTGTCCGTTAGTTAGTTAGTTCGTTAGTCACACTGTAACGTTGACTTTGTGCCGCTAGGGGGCGGCATTGACAATGAATGGGGACTCAGTGGTAAAGCAGGTCATACAGTTAAAGTTATCATACAATGTGGGGGACAATGAATGGGGACTCAGTGGTAAAGCAATACAGTTAAAGTTATCATAGGTAACATAATAGTCTACACACGCTACACACTTGGAGACATCAGACTGGGTTGATGTGTTGAAGTGAGAGTCAATGGAGAATTTTTGGGCAAACCTCTAACCACAAGACACTGTAGTTATTGTACAGTTGTTGGACTGTTGTTCTGTTATTGCATCATCACTGCACTACCACTGTGCCTCAGTGTTGACTACTTATATAATATTACCACTTACCTACTGTGCAATACCATATATCACTTATCATTTAGCATTTATATTATTCATAACACTCACGCTCCTGGTGTTGTATGTTATATTGTATATTGTATTATAAATTGTATTGTAGTGTACATTGTGTACGGATTGTATGTATTGCGTATTGTAGTTCTTATATTTTGTACTGTATTGAGTAAAAACAGGACAATTACAGTTACTACATTTCAAGATATAACTTGTAAGCCTAATTCTGAGGAGAGTAGACAACAGAAATATATGGTCAATCTGTCCTTTCATTGTCCCATATGAAAATGCTTATACAATTTCACTCATATTTCAAGTACACTCAGCAATCACTGACTGGCCCAAGGGTGGAACTACATCACTGGTGGGGGACAACATGTTTACTATTTGCTTGTTGACTGGGAACTGATATATCGCTATGCACAATTTCTCATAATCAGTGATGCAGTGGTAAATAAAACAGTGGGTAACATATAACACCCAGTGGGTCATCATTTTAAGGCATGAAACAAAGAAATCATCTTTTCAGAAGAGCATTTTCATGCTTTTTTCCGTTAAAAAGCCTTGTCTTCATATAATGTACACTAGTTTAATACTGCTGAGCTGTAAGCTATGGATTTACCTCAAAGATGTATGTCTGCCTAAAAAGTGGCAAACTATTCCTGCAATTAAAGAGATGAGTAAACTGGGTTTAGGTGGGGTTCCTTACACTAAATTCCTGTTTATAATATCCTACATTGATAAGCAGACTGCAGCCATGACCAGGCAGGTAATTGTTTCATGAAGATATATAGACATGTAGAACCCATTATAATCCATTATAGGTGTATGCCTTATGTAAAGTGTTAGCCACATTTTTGCAGCAGCAATAATTTATTCATTATGCCCTTTTAGCTAAAACCACAATGAGTCATTTCATTGCTATATCAGCTATGCGAATGCATGGGAAGAAGAATATGTGTTACTCAGCTGAGCTCAAAATACATTTAATCGGTAACAATGGAAATGTAAGATAAACAACTGAATGACAAATTTAGATACAGATCATTTATTTCCTCATACATCAGTAAAGCTGAGCTGTTGCTGTTGTGAATCTGCAGGTGTTTGTTTCTAATCACCACTAATCACCATCAAGTGTAGCTGCTAGGTTCTGATGGATCAATACACACACGCACACACACACATACACACACTATGGCCCAGCTGTGCTATATGCACACTACACAATTGGATTCTGTCATGCTGACAAGTGTGATGGCATTATTGTAATGAAGAGCACGTCGAGTCACAACCTCTGAATTGGGATAGACAGAAAGGAAAGTTAGTGTTATACCATGAAACTCTTCCTACTGGACAGTTAAAGGGGCAATAAGTAAGATTTTACTGCCCCATAGCCCAAAATGACCATGATATATCTGCAGGGGGATGATAGGGCTGTTGATGAATACCAATGATTTGCCAGCCTGTACTCTGTTTTGGAACAAAATCTGCCACTGACGCTCCCAATCCTTCACTCTTTGATTTTAAGGGTGCCAGCCAATTGTCCATTCAGGACTGCTGATTTACATGGGAATGCCATTTCTTCACATTATAATTCTGTGCACCTAAAGCTACCTCTGCAGGTAGCCATACTGTCTATACAAATCCAATGCTTAAAATGCTTTGGTAAGTATGTTGGTACAAAGTCAGGGATGTAGTGAAGGGTAAACCCACCAGAACTCACTTTACCCTTTTTTATTAGGTGCTCGGGAGGAGTGCCTCAATAAGAAGATAGGGTATTTCAAGGAATAAAACATAAATTCATGCAAAGAAGACGATAAAAGAACGCTGACGTGGCTTCTAAAATAGTAGAGGAGAGGTGCTCTTTAGAACAAACTGGTGTCAAATGCAAACAAGATTAAAAATTAAACAGCCTTTATTAGTAGGGCTATATTCCAAATTTAAAAAACAGACCAATGCGTTGCAGCATAGCTGCCTTGAACAGGGTGCATAGAACTGTGCAAAGAACACTTTATTATTATTTAATGACCCTAGGTGTCACTAATTACTGACCGCTACAGCACAAATCAATGTACATCCCACAAAAAAACAACACCACCACTATGGCCAGTGAAAAAGGCAAGGGAAGATATATACTATACATACAGAAAATCATTTTCAACAGTCATTCAAGATTTTCTGTATGTAGCCTACATTTCCTGAGGGCTATGTCCATGGTAGTTATTTTTTAAACTTGACTGTCTTCTTTTTTCTGTGGTGAAAACCATTGAAACAAAGGCATTGTTTTGTCCCAGGCTCCATACAGATGAGTCTGGTCAACTGGTTTTAGATTATAGTATTACAACATCAGTCTTCACTGATAAAATGCTTTCATCACTAAAAACTTAATAGAAAGCTTGTTAAATAAAAAAAAAACAGGGTGAAACAACATGGGCTTTAGTGGAGCCAAGTGTAATCTAGTAGAATAAATGTCTTTTGTGATCAGATTCCCTCTCTGCTACTGCTGGTCCAGTTGAGATAAAACAGTGAAACTCCAGCTGCTGTACAGCTGTTCCTCTTCTTCTTAGTTGAATGAATTTCTTTCATTTTACTGTGTGATTGACTTTCACCACCGTTCCCTCACCTTCTGTTGTGTGCAGAATCATCTCTCTGAAAACCAGTGGATGACACATTAACACTGAACCACGCTTCAGCAAACAGATAAAACAACTAAATCAAAACCCCAACACAAACAAAAGGCAATTAAAGAATTTAATTGATAACAATCCTACTGAGAGTTATCAAATGATACATTTCAAACAGGCCGATTCCTACTAAACTCCGCATGGCATGACAATATCACCGCAAGGTAATGGTACTTCATAGTACTTCACTGTGTATCATACTTTGTAGCAATGTTCTGTGGTGCTCTGTAGTCCAGCGTGTTACTCTGTAGAGATTTGCTGTATGGTACTTTGGAGGACTTTGTGGTAGATAATTAAGGGTTTGACCCAATGACCCCAAAGTATAAAATGTCCAGATCCAAGCATCCAACAACTCAGTAATCATAGGCAATGGAAAGTTCAATACAGTTCAACTGAGCATTGCTGGAGCCAACTAGTAATTTGCTCTGTGGTCCAAAGGCAGCACTCACTCAGCACTAAACAGTCTGCCTACAGCACTACACTGCCCCAGAATGCTGTGTTTTGTGGCGACTGATCTGGTACGGCTACCAAATGTTTCCTCTGGTCACACTAGTGGCTAAATCCAGTCAAGTCCCAGAAACTGGAGTTATCATTTTCAACAAAACTGAAACAGTTTTTTGTTTTATCTAAAGCCATGGAATTCAGACCATGTGTGATTTAGGTGAGTCCATTTTGGACTGGCAGAAGTTAGAAGGGCTACGATGGCCCGTTGCTAGCTGCTGCCACGCTGACATCTGAGCCAAAAGCCACTGGCCTTTTGATGGCTGATCAAGTTCTTATGAACTGATGAACGCAATTCAAACTGATCGCACACACAAGGTCGTATTGGCTTCAGTAGAGCAATTACAATAGCAGAACCAAAACCTGGTGAATGAGGATTTGAAGTGAGCTGCTGAATATAGCCCATTATATCTATTATCTATTGTGACAAGGCTGATGCCTGTGGCTCCACAGAACTGAGAGACAATCCTCTCAGCGGGATCAGCGGCCGCTCTGCTCATCTCCGCTGCAACACTCTGGGATTCACTGATTTCTGTGAAGAGTCGAATCAGTAGCAGAGAGATTAAACTGGCGTAGTCATCATGACAGGAGTCGCTGGTCTGATGACAAGAAGAAGTCATCACTTCGTCTTTCACATTGTCAGGTTTACCTCAGGCCTGTGCAGAGGTGTCACCTGGGCTGAGATGGACAACCTGCTGGAGCAGCCCTTTTATCATCTCCTCTGCAAATAGATAGGTGAGGTCATCGGGGCAGTCCCTGGATGTCCCTGGGACTTCCTCTCCTGTCGTCGTCAATAAGACAGAGTCGGAGATTGATCTACTGGCCTCCGGGAACAGTTCCTGTGTCCGTCTGCTCTGTTTCTCAATCACAGAGCAGACTCTGTCAGGGAGCGCGCGTGAGAAACAGCGAATGGCTCCACCAGACAGCAGTGTCTGTAGTCTCTGCGCTGAGGAAGCCGGATGTCTTGGATGGTGTCTTCCTTGAGGTCGGTCTCTTCCATGATGCTGTCCACTATTTTGGACATTGTTTTCTGCAGCAGCTGTATGGAGGACCTTGATGGAGAAGGACTGTGATCGGTATCAATGATGAATGGCTCAGAGTAAAGAGGAATCCCAGGGAAAAGATGCTCGGTTCTCACCGAAATTGTTGAGCCTGTAGATTTCGATGAGGACGGTCGACATCTTTTAGCAAGGAGTCAACATCTTTGACGGCGTTCTCGTCCTGCAAGGGATCGGCCTCCGCGCTGCAGGTCTCAAGGTCATATACACAAAGTAGTTGGTCTTGCGGGTTCGTCAGAGCCACAAGGGGCCTCGAGGACTCGCTCTGGCACTTTTTCGGGGTGTCATATTTTTGTAGGAACTGCACTGATGAAGAAGCATCTCACTTGGACAGTTCTGAGGCACATCCTTCCTCACACCCCTGGCAGTTGATTTGTCGTCTTTGGTCTCGGGACAATGTTTGGTACACTGACGATACAAAATCTTCTTAGCCACTACTGCACCTTTTTGCAGGTGTGAAGTGCAGCAGACGTAAGGTCGTAAGGTGTGAGTTTTGGCTGCTGTTGTCAGATTTACAGCCTGTAGGGATGCCTGTCTCTCAACATCGCTCTGATGGAGAGACTGCATGAAATCCTGAATGTCCTCAGCAACCATGTCAACTATTTCAGCGACCAATGGGTCAGCGAGTGGAGCTGAGGTGGTGCAGGATGGACAGGTTTATCTGTTACAGAATGCTATAGTCGGTCTCCAGTTAAAACACTGAGCCAGTGACTTGGCTTTGTGTAGTTGGACTGTCTTTTTGTTGTTTCTAAGAAATATTATCCCTGACATCCAAATATATAGCTAATATGTTCATAGTCCTACATTTTGTCTATGTATTCTTAATCCTTTTAAGTGTTTTTTTTTTTGGATTTATTTGTAATGTAGCCCTACTAATAAAGGCTTTTTTAATTTTCATGAGAGGAGAGAGTCGCCATGGATTCTTTGCTGGAATCTTGTTTGCCTAAATTCATGTATTTCTGAATTCATTATATTTATTTTTTGGTGTACGTAGTTTACCATCCTTTATATTTACCACTGTCAATAAATGTGTGTGCAGAGGAGAACAGCAAAGCTCCACATACCAGCACAAAAAACAACAATCAGTCCACCCTGACTGTGTTCCGGCTAATTGATTCTCTGTCAAAAACAATGATCTGTTCTTTTGGACAGGGGTAAAATGTAACATTAACAAGTCAGCAGGTTTGACAGAGCATTGCTTGTTCATCAGTGTGTGAAATTGATGACTGTGTCGGGCTCATGATGCTCTATGTGTGTGTGTGGACTGAATTTGCTTTGGAAATTGAGAGAACGATTGCATTAGAGTGTATGTGCATGGTTGTGTTTTGTGTGTGTGCTAAACTGTCACATTAACAAGGAAACACACCATTGTTTATCAGTGTATGAAACTGACTACTAGAGGTAAAGAGAGAGGTGGTTATAGTGTATCTGTAAGTGTGTGTATGTGTGTTTGTGTGTGTGTGTTTGCTAACCCTAACCCTATATCCAGTTCATGAAAGCTTTTCCATTTGCTGTTCTAAACACCCGGAGTCTGGTAGCTCTTTCCTGCAAAAAAAAAAAATCCTCTGGTGCACAGGTTTCCGTTTGTTTGGAATAAACAGAAGAAGGAGAAAATCCAAGCTCCGCCCACACTGTTTGATTGACAGGTGATCTCTGAGAAGAGCAGTGCAGAAACACCACAGCAACGAGCGCTGAGCAACAAAGATGGAGACAAAATTGAAAAAGAGCATCTCAGGGAGTACCACTTCAATGTCTAAATAGCTTATGCTTTTCACTGGCCTTAGTGATTGAGTTACACTAATGTCAGCCATCCTTGGTGCATCACGTATACAAGTTGTACTGATATGGTCAAGGATAAGAGGAACACAGCTTCTGCTAATGCCATAAATTATCTTGCCAAAGTACATCAAGTGTGACCCTGGTCTAGTGTCAGTAGAAGTACATTGGTAGTCTCATATACTTGATATCACACCTGTCTCAACCTGTAGCTGGTATCTCAATGTACAAAATGTACAACTATTCATTGTTATTCAAGACCTGAGGCGAGTCAGCAGTCGCCTATATAAAGTCCCAGGTTGATCTGTAGAATTTGTACACTTTGATGTACCCGTGCTGCACATGTTTTGTTGAGTAAACTCTGATATTGACTGCCTCCATGGCTCTTTATCGACTGAACTCTGTTCCTCCTGATTCGGAATTGATCGCCTGACGCAACTTTCGAGTCTGACTGGGCTCCAAAAAACCATGGAGACAGAGAGAACTCCTTTACACCGAGCCATCGAGAGCCATGTGTATGCAGGCTTTCATTTTCCAACCAAACACATTTCACATATTAAGTGCTAATCAGTGAAATGAGCAGCCGTAATATGTTTGGTTGGAATGAATAGCTGCGCACACTCTCGATGACAAATGGCTACAGATCGTTGATTAAACTGGATTACGTTTACAGATTTGTTATTCCATCACCAAAATTCAGATTGCCACGCACTTCTTGTAATATTTGCGTTCTTCATAACAGACGGTAAACACCTCATCTCGCCTGTTCCCCATCCACCACTATCCTGACAATCCCATTTCTGACAGTTATGTTGCTATCTGAGCTGCCTGCCACCTGTTTGATTTGTGCGTTTCCTGGTTTGATCTGTTCTGTTTACATATGTGGAATTGGAGACACATTGCATTTACATATCTCTAGAGCTGGTTTTTGCTGACCCGGATCTTTAATGCATCCTAGGTGCATTGAAGCCTGGATTTCATACATTTTTGCATTATCTGAATAAAATCCAGTTTTATTGGCTTGTTAATGCCATCTGGAAAGGCAGACAGAGAAAAAGAAAGAGAGAGACAAATGGCATGTCCATTCACAATATGCTTTGCTTGTGTGTCCCAAATAAGTTGCTTGTGTATTTTTGGTAAATAATAGATGTTATGTTGCACCGATTTGACCTGCGGTTTAAGAAACCAGAGCCCATCAAAATGTAGTCTCTTCCACCTTATAACCCTCCCTCCCTCCCTCCACAACTTCTTGCCTTCTTCTATTTTTCGCTCCCTCTCCCTTGACAGACAGAGAGCTCTGTATAAGAGAGGAGAGGGCAAAAGAAAAGAGAGATAGGAACATGTGTGTGTGTGTGTATGTGTGTGTGTGTATGGGTGGGTGGGTGCAATAGAGTGCCAGCTGGGACGAGACAGAAAGATCTCTGAGAAAACCAGGAAGCCTAGCCTGTGAGACAAGACACACTCACTAATATACACACTCTCTCTCTCTCTCTCACACACACACACACACACACACACACACAGACATTTATGCAGAAAAACTGCAGACATTTGCATGCATATGGATACGCTCTCCCCTACATCTGTCATAATTGTATAATACTGCATTACAGTTATATTAATTATACTATAATATAATTAGAATCACTACAGCGTTTGATATGCCTGTACTAGCTTTTGAATTATTTAGATAACTACAGTACATGTTCATATTTCACCAACAAAATAATTCATCATCTCAATATGGTTTGAATGTATTAACTGTTTTTTGAAAATTTACATTTTGTATACTGCTTTGCCAATATTTTTTCTGATGAACAGTCATGCCAATGCACTAACTGAATTATATTATATGCCACAGCGGATGCTATTGAACACTAGACTGAAAATTAGCATTAGCATATTATCTGACTTGATCCAAGCCTGAGCAAAAGTGTGTGCATTTGCAAAGTGCCAGTGGAAATGGAGAGCCTTGTTACTACTGGACAGCTTGTCAACATGATCACACAAAATAGTTTGTTTTTTTCAAATCCCTCTGCTTCTAAAAATATAGAAAAGAAAATTGCACACAATGGAACACCATGCACGTCTGCCGTAATCAGATCATATCACCTTGATTTTAGCATCTTTACATTGGTCACCTTTTAGTTTCAGAATAGATTGTAACTATTTTACTGATCACTTTTAACACTAGAGGTTCCTATTGGCTGTAGGCTTGGTATCACCAAAATTTGTTGAGAAATATGTGGGCTGTGTCAATTTATCATTTTTTTGTTGCTTGTTTGGGCAATATGTCTATGATCATCTTCTTTATTTCTAACTTTTATTTATCCAGGAAATGGTTTTGCTGAGCACATATTCTTCTGCTGTCTTCTACTGCTCCACTGAGGCAGATTTGCACACATCTTCACACATTCACTTTTACCACCCAGATTCTCCAAGCCGGTCCAGGTATTGGTTAAAAGCCTGCCTATCCAGCAGTAGTATAACAAATAATTCCATTCATCATAAAGCAAGGCAATTCAACCTATTGATTGTATGCCAGCATATGACTGAAATGGAATGCTAAAATCATGAGCACATTAACAGTTGTGTCTGAGGTGTGTTGTCATACTATATGTTCAACAAGTTTGAACACTTTCCTACCCTTCAAAATAGAGCTTTTTTCCAAAGCCATGGCATGAAGTCAGTGTTAGGGTTGTTCTGTGAACACAGACACATCCAATCCCTTAATTTAGAATGGATAGAAAAGCCACCTAAGATGGCTACCATTGAATTTGAATATTTGAACTGCCATAGAATTTAAATAATGCAGCCTTTTTTATCCATTGTAATTATGTGTCCCAATCCAAAACTAAGTACTTAATCTAAATTATTTTTCTTGATAAAATACAGTGGAGGTGCCCCGTTATTGTACTCTTAAGGTCATCTCCATTATTTTAGTCTAAAGTTAATGACTATGAACACATTTAACATTTACCTTTTTCATAACTGGAGGGGATTTAGCATATGTCTTTCTATGTAAATGTACCCACTGTCCACATGTTGAATGCTAATTGACTGAAGTTATGCATATATAATATACCTTCAAGGGTACTTCCATAGTATCATGGGAAAGATCTACATTTAAAATGAGCCATTATATTTTTATGGCATTTAATCACTCCACATTACCTAGAATTTTAAAAATAACATCATGAGACGGCTATCATCAGTTAACCCGGAGACAGTGTTGATATATGTAAAAGTGTCCCAGTAGACCTTAGTTATGAGTATTCACACAGCTTTCAGAGTTTCTGGCAATAGCAGATGGCGGAAGGAGTGAAAGTCCGATGGGAAAATCACTTCCAACATGTTTATCCTCTTCAGTGAATTGAGAAAACCAGAGAAAAACCGGACAGACGCCAAAGCAACAGGGTGTATGGGAGTTTGTCTTTTTTGACTAACTTATAGGAACAATAATGAAACCTGTGTTACACATGTATCATGATGTATCCAGGACTCGTATTCATCCTGGCCCAATACTTTAATACAAACACTAGGTGGAAATGTCTCCTTATGATAAAGGTTGTATATTGATATGCATACCCTTTAGTGAAGTATTATGCAATTTCAATCAGGAAGACTACCTAAATCATTCATTCATTCATGCTTTCTCTTTACTCAATCAGAGTTGGCAAACACTCTCCCCTTTTTGGCTGGACCGCAACAGCGGGGCCAGCCCTACAAACGCGAATGTCTGTCACTGACTGACTGACTGACTGACTGACTGACTGACTGACTGACTGAGTGATCAAGTTACACCATTGGTCGGCCGTGGCACGTGGCACATCATAGGATCACAGAGCCAGAAATTTCAGTTTAGTTTTCTCCGCCGTCTAGTTTCTCCGCTGAGATCAGGAGCCCATTTCTCCCACACAGTAAGCAGGCTGACCAATATCATGCATGTAAGCTAAAGTAGAATCTATACAATTATATCATATCACCGTTTATGTCGATGCATATGCGCGAGCTCAGTCCACCTGAAGCCCCTCTGTTCTGAGAGAGACACAAACAAGCATGGAGGTTTCATCACACCGAGGGCTTATTTCCGACCTTCCGAAGTTTCCCGGGGCCACGGTTCCGGCCAGTGCCACTAGCTGGCCGCCGATTTGTTCCCGATGATCCGGCCGAGATTTCGGCCGGGGTCCCGACGACGATGCGCCCCCGGTGTCCGGCGAACAGCGTTTCCGGCACCGACGGGTAACAGAGCGCCTGGCGCTTGGATCGACAGGATCAATGCGGGCCGTGGGCGCGGTGGAGACGACAGCGGTGGAGAGAGAGACGGGACGTGCTGGAACGATCAGTATGGATGTATGGACTATTATTCTGTATTAGCAGTCTACAGCGGAGTTAGTTACACCATTGGTCGGCCGTGGCACGTGGCACACTCATACATGGTCCAGCCATATACTAGGTTTTGACCTAGTCTTGTTTTTCCAGAGAACCAATCAGAGTTAGCGGTCACTTCCGTCTCAAGTCAGTGTTTCTCAACCTTTTTCATATCAAGGACCCCTAATTTAGTCCACATTAGGGCCACGGACCCCCATTTGATGAGATTTTGTCTTGCGGACCCAAATCTGAGAATATTCTTATTGTCAGATATGATTTTGTCCAGAATTCCATGACTATCTGTACTGTAGGTAGAGAGATAACAGTGAAACTATGATCAAAATACTCATTCTAAAATGACAAAATAATGAAGTTTAACAATTCATCAATTTGCTGCGGACCCCCTGGAATGCCCTCAAGGAACCGTGGTGGTCCCCGGACCCCACGTTGAGAACCACTGGTCTAAGTGACGGGAGTATAAACACGTCACCTACAATGCTATTGTGCTACTCACAGATCTATGCTGTATGCTGCTGTCATTCCAGTCGCTGTGCTTACCTTCGTCCCTCCTCCACCCCATCACCACCAATGTCCAGGCTCCAGAGGAACTCCCCAGGGGGGCGGGGCTTCCTAATTCCTACGTCCGTCCCGGATGTTCTCCTAACTTCACGAATGGGAGGAGTTCCTCCATGGAGCTTACGCCAAAGTTCCCATCATGTTTCATGTCATGAATAAAGTTTTTCATTTGAGCATTCATCCTAGTCTCTCCTGATTGAAATACAGTGTATAAAAGACCCCTTATATACATATACATACATATACATAGACCTCATATGGATAGACCTCATATCACATGGATATAGAGTATCTTTTATACTGGTGACAGAGTGTAACAGGATTTTTGCACATGGTGTCCACACAAAAATATTGGTCCAGGACATTAGTCTTGGAGAGTGATAGGGAGCAGGAGTCCTTGCTAGTATCATTGCTTCAGAATTTGAATCTGCAGTCAAGATCAGAGTTTTCCTGGATAGAGCGGTTGCTCACTGCTGTTCAGGAGACAGTTTGTATATCACTCCCAAGTTTTGATTCATCGCTTCCTGTGGGCGGAGAAGTGTCCATACACCGACAGCAGAATTTCATTTGGAGCAAATAGAATAAATCTACAGCGTCTCAATTAGCGGGGGGGAAGGACGCTCTTCTCCGTCGCGGCCCCACTTTGTGATTTAGGCAGATAAGACGGATGCATTTTCACATATAAATCTAACCTAGTGCCGTTTTAACTCCCGCCACACCAGCCATAACTTTCCCCTCCTTCCCCTCCCTGCAGTCTGTCATTTAGTCTCTGCGCTTGTAAACTACCCTGGCACTGCTCGTTTACATGCAATCAAACACTCAGGGACTCTCCCTCTCTCTCACACACACACACACACACACGCGCACACACATATTCTGGTCTCATGCAAAATTTCTGTTTGTCTTTCGTGTTTTTGCATGTTTTTATGACCTTTGTTGCCCTCTAAAGCACTTTGTGGCGAAGCTGGTTTATTACAGCGCTTCATGAATAAATTTCTGATAGTTTGAGAGAGAGAACGAAATGCAGGGAGGGAGTGTGAATTGTGTTTGAACCCATGGCGTCGTGAATACATGGAATGCGGCTTAGGCAGCTGAGCCACTAGGATACCCTGCGGGGCACACGTTTGTGATATGTTGCCCGCAAAAAACTACACTAATCACTATCACTAATAGTTTTTCTTCCTTCTAGGCTGTTGAAAAACATTAATTTGTGTGTTTGTGTGTGAGTGAGAGAGAGAGCAAGTGAGAGAGAGAGAGAGAGAGAGAGAGAGAGAGAGAGAGAACACAGGCTCATCACTGTACATAATGAATTTGTGCATGTAAACTCATCAAAGGATGTTTCTATGTGTGTGCACATGCACGTGTGTGTGTGGCTATTGTCAGTGATTGTGTGTGTGTGTGTGTGTGTGTGTGTGCGCGCGCCTGAGCCAGCATCTTTTGTTATTTTATGTGATCATGAGCTTGTGTGTGCCTGTAATTAATCACAGAGCTACCAACTGTCGAATCATTAGCCCAATGCTCACATTTGCCCCTCGCTTTCTAACACTGTAATGGACTCAAAGTGTTTACCTTTAGTATTAGCTTTCCCTTGAGTCTTAAGGGAATTAACAAGGGATATCACTGATTTGTCTTAATTAAATACTAACTGATGAATATATTGCTTCTTTAGGTAAAGTATTTTGCTGGTGTCCTGCAGGAACCCTGGATGTCCAAAATAACGTCTTTCCACTTGATTCCCATTGATTTATTGACTTTTTACAGTACATATGTGATGAATTAAAGTAAAGAAGGCAGATCTGAGCAATCTTTAGATAACATAATATTCCAATCTACTTAACCTGGTTGATGGGTCATGCTACAGTGATGATACATTAATTTCACTATGACTCAATTCACTAGAAATTATCCCAGTTAGAGAATGTATAAGAATGACTATTGTAGTCAGAGGTTTTACTCAGCAATAATTACCTACACACATACAATCTAAAGAGTTAAACAGTTCAAAACTAAACAGTACAACAACATAAATGTTCCCATGTGGCCCTAATGTGTGTCTATCTGGGGATCCATGACATGAAAACTGTACCATCGTGCCTCCTGCCTGCACTCCCCTGTTTCTCCATGGATGCTCAAAGCCAGAGCTCAGAGGGACATGGGTGGGAACTTCTGACCCCTCCTTTTGAAAAACTCCCATTATTAACTCCCACATCCACTTACTTGTGTACGGAAGCCGAGAACGGCCGTGCTTGCAATTATTTTTTTAATGCCGTTATCTCGAGCTCACAAGTTAATTATTTCGTTATCTCGAGATAACAAAGCTCGTTTTTCTCGAGATAACGGGTTAATTTATCTCGTTATCTCGAGAAAACAAAAGGCAGATTTCTCGAGATAACGAGATAATTTATCACGAGAAAACGACATTCGTTTTCTCGAGATCACGGGATAATTATGGAGAACTCGAAAATGAGTGTCTGTTTCATTTGATCACACCTGATTTCAGCCTTCAAGATCACTGTCATGGCTGTCGGGGAGGATTCATAACTGCTAGTCTTCTGAATGTTATCTCTAACAGAAAGACACAATGCAATTTCTGCCTGTGGTAGACCTTGATTGAAGTACAGTCTGATGCGTTGATCAGTAATGGGAACTCCTTGATCTGACATTTTCATCTTAAATCAGTTGCTACAGTTGTCAAGACGCCATCTATGCATGGCACTCCTGATCTCTGATAAACATTGTAAGTAATAAGAGGAAACAACATTTTGTTTTCTCTTGATAACGGGTTGATTATCTCGTTATCTCGAGATAACCAAGCTCGTTTTCTCGAGATCACAAGATAATTAACTCGTGATCTCGAGATAACGGCATAAAAAAAAATAATTGCAAGCACGGCCGTTCTCGGCTTCCGTACTTGTGTATTCATGTGCTGTCAGGATTATCCAGTATACCACATTCTCACCAGGAAGTACCGTTGAATGTATCCCAGAAGTTGGCACTGAAATCGGGTAAAACGGGATTCTAGAAGGTATTTTTTGTTAGTGGAGTTGTGGTGTACCAACCATATTGATATTGATTGTAACGAGCTAACTTTCTTCTTTTGTAGGTGCCACCCTTGGTGCTAAGTGGCCATTTTCTGTTGATGAAGTTTGAGTTTATGTAGGTGCTGCCCTTTGTTTGCTGCTCATGCTAACTACCCACTTCTTCTTCTATATATTCTCTTCTTCTATTCATTCCAAACAAACATCAGATTTTTCCCAGGAGAACTACCTGACACTAGGTAGGTAGAACAGCAAATGTAAAAGCTTTCATGAACTGACTATACAGTAGGTTGAATCACTATTGTGTTGTATCAGTTGGCAATAGAGGTTAGGAAATGGACATTTATTATATGGAAATGGCAATCTGGCCCCTGTGTTGGCACCCTCATATTTCACTTTGTGTCAAAAGCCAAAACTCGTCCCATTATGTTTGACCTCCAACTTCCCCCCTTCATTATTTCCACATTGTTAATCTTTTTCTTTTAATGTCAGTGCACCGCTGCGGGGGGGCTCCCACAATTTTATTCTTGGCATTTTCATGACATCTACTATATAACATGTAGTCAAGTATATGTGAAACTCTTTGTTCTACCCTCTTTTGTTCAACTCTGTTTCATCACTGCAGTCTTTTGTTCATCTCATATCCTCCCTCACTATTACACTGGGTTGCTTGCTCTCCTTGTTTCTCTGTCTCTTTCTTTTTTCTCGCTTTTTTCTCTCAGCAATCCTTCTCTTCTCACTTTCCTCTTGCTTTTCGCTCTCTCTCTCTCTCTCTTCTCTGTCTCCCCCCCCCCACCCGCCCCCACCTTCTATGATCAAGGATGTTAGAGCAATTAAACTGTAGTGCGCCTAAGATTCTTCCTCACTGTCTCTGTCTCCCCCTCTCTCTCCATCTCTCTCTTGTCAATATCTTCTGACTGCCTTTCTATCACTCTCTCTCTGTCTCGATCTCTCCCTCTCTTTCACATTCTCTCTCTCACAACCTTCTCTCTGACTTTCCCTCTTGCGCCTTCTTCTTCTTACTCTCTCTCCCCTGCTCTTCCTCTGTCAGATGAAACTCAGAGAGGTGAGTTAAACTGCAATTCTCTCTCTCCATCTCTCTCTTCCACCTTTGCTTGTTCCTCTCTCTCAGAAGTCAGAGGGAGCTCAGAGGCAGGTAATTTAAATTGAAGGTCTCTCGTTCTTCCTCTCCCTGAGGGCCAGCATCGGGTCCTCAAGGCACCTGGATCCACGTGCTGGGGAAGGCTGCTGTTTGTGTTTAGCAACAGCAACATTGGCACATGGGTTTGTTCAGTGTCCTCAGTTAGGGGGGTCATTTAGACATCTTGAGAAATGGTTTCAGGGACTTGGGGAGGGGTTTTCTTTTGAGTTGTTTATTTTTGGCCCAAGACACAGCCAGAGGAAGAAGTCAGTGCAGGTCCTGGTAAACTTCCAGTCATGAATGGCCATGATGGCTATCTGGAAGACCACAAAGAATCAGATCCAGGGTGTTTGGTCTGTAGAATCCGTTTCTATGACCATTGATCAGCTGGAGGACCAGGAAGAACCAGATCCAGGGTGTTTGGTCTGTAGAACCAGTTTCTATGACCACTGGTCTGCTGGAAGACCAGGAAGAACCCAATCCAGTGTTTGGTCTGAAGATTCCGGTTTCTATGACCAGTGGTTTGCTGGAAAACCAGGAAGAATCAGATCAAGGGTGTTGGTCTACTGGAAGATGAAGAAAAACCAGATACAATGTTTAGTCTGAAGATCAAGTTTCCATGACCAGTGGTTTGCTGGAAGATCAAGATGAACCAGATCCAGGGTGTTTGGTCTGTAGAATCTGTTTCTATGATCATTGGTCAGCTGGGGGACCAGGAAGAGCCAGATCCAGGATGTTTGGTCTGTAGAACCAGTTTCTATGGCCATTGGTCAGCTGGAGGACTAGAAAGAACCAGATCCAGGGTGTTCGGTCTGTAGAACCAGTTTCTATGACCACTGGTCTGCTGGAAGACCAGGAAGAACCCAATCCAGTGTTTGGTCTGAAGATTCTGGTTTCTATGACCAGGTTTGCTGGAAGACCAAGACGAACCAAATCCAAGGTATTTGGTCTGCAGATCCATTTTCTATAACCACTGGTCTGCTGGAAGACCAGGAAGAACTAGATCCAGGGTTTGGGCTCAGTAGATCCAGTTTCTATTACCACTGGTCTACTGGAAGACAAAGAAGAAGCAGATCCAGGGTGTTTGGTCTGAAGATCCAGTTTCCATGACCATTTTTTTACTGGAAGATCAAGACAAACCAGATCCAGGATGTTTTGTCTGTAGAACCAGTTTCTGTGACCACTGGTCTGCTGGTAGCTTGCCTTTGTTTTCCCTGTTTTCAGTTTGTGTGTTTGTTTCTTGTTTTCTGTTCAGGAGTGGAAGCCAAATGCTGCTCATCTTGAGTTTGCACTGGTTTCTGAAGGGATTTGTAAACTGAAGAGCTCCAAAAAGTTGTTTTTAAATTCAATTCAGAATTGTCTCTCAGCCTCTCTTCATCTCTCTCTCTCTTTGTGTTTCACACTCTCTCCCTGTCTTTCACACTGTCTCCATCTCCCTCCCTCAGTGTGTCAAAGGAAACTCAGAGATCAGTAATTTAAACTGGAGGTCGCTCTCCCTCTCACTTCCCCCCCCTCTCTCTCTCCCTCTTCATCCCTCTCTTCTTTGTTTTTTGCTCCCCCCCTCTCTCTCTCTCTCTCTCTCTCTCTCTCTCTCTCTCTCTCTCTCTCTCTCTCCATGTCTTCCATGCTCTCTCTCTCCCTCTCTCTTTTTCTGTCTCTCTCTCCTCCCGCCCTCTCTCCCTCCCTCCCAGGATGTCAGAGGAAACTAATTTAAGCTGGAGGTCTGAGCCTTCAGCTCTTTCCAATCTGTCAAAACAGAAGAATTGTTCCAAGAAGAAAGGGCCGATCCAGACTTCAGGATATTGAAAAGGACAGAGGGAAGCTTCATATATATATAATAAAAAGGAGAAGGCAGAATATGGTATCATCAAATGTCCTGCAGGAACCTCGTACCTCCAAAAAAATTCAGGTTTTAGGACGCTGAGACGGAGAGAGAGGAGGCTTTAGAAAACCTAGGCGATAGAAGACTGTCATGCATTGAAAAAACTGTTATATAAGCACAAGACCGAATATAATTTTGCAAAAAAGCATCATATCTATTTAAATTCTACTTTAAGGTGTTGAGAGAGGATAGAGGAAGCTTTAAATAACTGAGAAAAGGCAAGGGTCCTTGCAAAAAACATTGTATGTCTGAAAATTGGACGATTTTGAAATAGCAGGTTTGATGAAGCTTCATAAAATATAAATGATAAAATTAAGATGCATGTTGCACTGTTTTGTCATTATCCCTGTGAAAACCTTGTATCTGCCAAAAGGCAAATTTTAGCTTTTAGTTTCCTTTTCTTTTTTCCTTAAATTTTTTATTGACCATGCATATTCCATTTTCTATGGTAATATGTCCATAATACTTTTTTCCCCGCTGTTCCTCTCCACCTGCATTGCATCTATACTACATAGAAAGCCATTCACACAGTGAGCAAAGACCCAACAAATAATGTGTGCAGGACTAAAAAAAAAAAGAAAGCTCTGGCTGAGTGTTTCCTCAGCCAGAGAAAAGCATAGACATTCAACTTTAAAAAAGACAGTACACAGACATACAGATATTCCCTGTTTCAGTTTTTTTCTGTTCAAGATAAACATCTATTGGACTAAAATTCACTAAAACATGTTTGTATCTACTACTGCTGTACATTACAAACGTATGGAAACTAATTTTCTGTCAGTGCTGGTATTCCTCCCCCCCTTGAAGATGCATCAACACCCTGTAACCAGTATAAGTGTAAACACTGGGCTCAGGGAACTTTGCTTGCTTGCTACTACTACTACTACTACTACTGATAATAATAACAATAATAACAATAATAATAATAATAATGATAGTAATAATTCAAATGGTCCCTCTTCAAAGCCTATCAGCTCCTGTAGACCATTTGAGTGCCAATCCACTAACAGGAATAATTGAACAATCCACTAGGCTACTGTATAGATGCTAACAAATGCAAATATATCCATTTTGAGCTACTGTAATGACAGTAATATATGCAAATTTCCCTCCCAGTGGACATTCACTGTCAAATTTTGATTCATCCCTTCCTGTGGGTGTGTTCATGTGTGTCCAGTGTCAATGCCTGGTTTCCTTATTTTTTTCCTCCAATTTGAATACAGCATCTTTTTATGGAACTGATCTTGCTCTCCTTCCATAAAATGTGAAAAAAAGATAAAGCTTTGTCACGTCTACAGTGTAAGTGCTGATATGACAGTGCCTTGTCAAAAACAGTAAGGACAGCACTGGAGTACTGGCAGTTTTCTTGCTGTGGTGGCCCATCATCATATTGGGGAAACATGGCTGTGTAGCTTTCCATAGTTTGATAACTGTTGGTTCTGACACTCCATCAGTTTAATTGTGTATTTATCTACCTCAGGCACTATCAGAACTTTTAAAATCAACTCACTGCCATCACTTCATCACAGCAACGGAGTGTGTGTCTGTTGTCATTTGTGTGTGTGTGTGTGTGTGTGTGTGTGTTCCATCTGAATGTCTCGACTGTCCATCGGGCACATTAGCACTAGCTAGCAGGGTAGCTACCCGAACAAATGCTACTGTAACAACAATAATTTAGCCTCAAATCAACAAAACACACACTTTAACACACCACACTCACATACACATACACACACACACACACACACACGATTAAGCCTGAAATAATTAGACGGCAAAATTTGCTGCACTGCACACACACATACATATACACACAGACACACACTTGCACACACATTTAGCCTCAAATCATTAGACCCCCTACCACACACAGACACACACACACACACGCACACACACAAACCACTGTGCCTTAAAACAGTGTAAAATCCTGAACTACACACACACACACACAAACACCACCACAACCCCCTCTGTGTGATCTAAATGAGAGAAGATGTTCAGCACAGATGGATATAGGGGAACTGAGGGACTGGAATCACACTGCAGACACTTTTGACTGAAAAGGAAATAGGTGATTGCTTGTTGCATCACTCAGAAACATGTTTAGGGACAAGCCAGTAACATTGTATAGGTGTTAACATAATTTTGTGTACAGTACAAAGTGATTGAACACCAAAGGGAAATTCTCTAGTCCAGTGATTCTCAACCTTTTTCATATCAAGGACCCCTAATTTAGTCCACATTAGAGCCATAGACCCCCATTTGATGAGATTTTGTCTCTTGGACCCAAATCTGAGAATATTTTTGTTGGCAGATATGATTTTGTCCAGAATTCCATGACTATCTGTATTGTAGGTAGAGAGATAACAGTCAAACTATGATCAAAATAGTCATTCTAAAATGACAAAATAATAAAGTTTAACAATTCATCAATTTGCTGGGGACCCCCTGGAACCCCCTCGAGGACCCCTGGTGGTCCCCGGACCCCACGTTGAGAACCACCGCTCTAGTCCATGCATTCCAAGTGGACTGAGTTTGTTGAAATTGCTTTTTTCAGCATTTAGTTTAAGTAATAAGGAGCAACATTTTCATATAAATAAATGTCGATTGCCATAACACAATAGTGATTCAGGCTATATCCAGTTCATGAAAGCTTTTACATTTGCTGTTCTAAACACTTGGTCAAATTTTGCTAGATGGGTCACATACAGCATAATTTGAATAGTTTCTTACCTTCAACAGAGTGATGCTGTTATCAGCCATGTTGTTACGGCAACTACAGTACATCACTACTCACAATAAGCTTCAATTCCTACAGCACCAACAGTTACAAGCATCCTAAAATCAGGAGTGCAAAGATCACTAAGTAAGAGTGATGATGTAAGAGAGAAGTGCTGTGAAAAGAAATAAAATACGAGCTAAGGAGACAGGTAGAAAGGACTTTTCTTAGAGAGCAATTAGAGCAGTGGGGGGGGGGGGGGATCATGCAGTAGGTGAGAGGTACTTTCGACGAGATGAGTTTTCACCCTACGACAGCGTGACTCTGCTGTTCTGACAGGAGTGGGAAGGTCATTCCACCATTGGGGGGGGGGGGGGGGGTCAGGAGGGAGAAGAGTCAAGACTGGGTTGAGGAATGACCAGGCCAGGCAGGGAAGGCAGGAGGTAGAAACAGTGGGATGGGTACTCATGCGATGACACTAGAACGAACGCGTCGATGTTGGAGGTGTGGGCTTTAAGATGTTGGGGGAAAAAAATTCTCGGTCTTAGCAGAGGATGGTTTCGATCCATCGACCTCTGGGTTATGGGCCCAGCACGCTTCCGCTGCGCCACTCTGCTTTCAGTCAGCCCAGATGGGACTTGAACCCACAATCCCTGGTTGAGGAGGCCAGTGCCTTATCCATTAGGCCACTGGGGATCTACACCCACAGTCTGCTGGGGTGTAACGAGGTCAAAACTGTTGGTAATACATGCTGAAAAATGGATGATGATGTGTCTTTGCAGATATAAGGCCTTCTGTGCTTTCATTTCCAAAATACACATGCAGAGGAGCACAGGTCCTTATAGCGGAGGCATCTATTGTAAACTTATGGGTGTTTGTATCACTCTTCAGATCCCTAATGCTGGTTTATTGACATCAAATTTGCAGCACAACTCTACTTAACTTTAAGCGATCTTCATCCAGTTAAATGAGTTTTAAAATGACACCTGAAGAAACTCTGAACGATATCTGAACTCTGTGAGAAAGGGCTTCTTCATCACTGAGTTTTCACAGGCCTCTAACCATGAGAAGACTACAAATCAAAGCCACACCACTTAACCTGTGTGTCTGGCAGGAACCTCTGTTGTGAGCAGTGGCTTCTTTTTCTCTTTATGTATGATGGAGAGGGCACGCCTTTCATGCTTTGCATGATTTTAGCGCTCAGCACGCCAGGAGTTTTTTATTTAACCTTTATTTAACCAGGAAGCCCCACTAGCATTATAAAACTTGTTTTCAAGGGAGACCTGGCATCCAGCTACAGTTAATGAAAGCATGAATGTTGGAGTTGTGGACATGACGGAGGCTTTCTGTTTGGAAAAGCTAAGATTTAGCAGAGGATGGTTTCGATCCATCGACCTCTGGGTTATGGGCCCAGCACGCTTCCGCTGCGCCACTCTGCTTTCAAACACCCCAGATGGGAGTTGAACCCACAATCCTTGGCTTAGGAGGCCAGTGCTTTATCCATTAGGCCACTGGGGCTACATCAATGGCCAGCTGCAGTGTCATGATGTAGACCCAGCACGGTAACAGCCGTTCTCAGCTAAAACCGTTGCTAATACATGCTGCTGTGGTGTCCAACCCATGTCGACATTACTCATGTGATGACAGTAGAATGAAGGCATGGACTTAGGAGTCGTGGACATGATGGAGGCTTTCTGTTTGGAAAAGCTAAGATTTAGCAGAGGGTGGTTTCGATCCATCGACCTCTGGGTTATGGGCCCAGCACGCTTCCGCTGCGCCACTCTGCTTTATATCACCACTTGAACCTACAATCCCTGGCTTAGGAGGACAGTGCCTTATCCATTAGGCCACTGGGACTACACCAGGTAGTCATCCTCAGAAGTGGATGAAAAATCTGAAATTATCGACCTTGAGGCCAACTTTCATTTGTCTCTCCGTTTTTCTTTCAACTTTAAACCCTTTTCTTTTACCATTGGACCTTTCTGACTGTTGACTTATTTTTATTCTATTTTTTTTTTTCATTCATTTATTTTCATATACAGTGCACCGAACCTTGTCCCTGCAAATGAGCCATGTGACACTATTTTCATGCCACTACAACTACACTAAACACTACATTTTCAGGCCAAAAGTCGCTGAATTATCTATTGGCATTTGCTTTAGTTATTCTACCAGAGGTACCATCCAAAAGCTACTCACTGACTCCACGCTCTCTAATGCGATTCCAGGGTTTCGGAGGCTTTGTGTCCCCTCTGGCTCCACAGCGAGGTCCCAGGCCCCACTTTGAGCACCACTAGGATAGTCAGATACTAGACTAGTTTTCCCAGTGTCTTCAAATGTCACTGCATCGGCTTTTGAATAATTTAGATTCTTGCATAGTTTAAGGCCCCAAGTGGCCTAGTAAACTGTCTTGACTGTCCGCAAAAAATGTGCTTTCAAACTGAGGGATGTAACTTAATGATAATAAAATATTTTGCAATTCCTAAACTAAAAACCTATTGTTAAACAACACAATCAAAGAGAGCCAAAGACGTTTAGAGAGTTAAACATCTGCTGTATTCTATTCCAATTTTCTCTCCAACATGTGTGTCATAATTTGAAATCTGGTAATTTTTCTGCCTCTTGTTTCATACATTTATAATAGTAATATAAATTGCGACTATAAAGGGGAACACAAACAGTCAGCAACCATTGGGGAAACTCGCTTACATACCATTTAAACAAAAAGGTCACTGCATATATTTTTTATATTTAAAGGCATACTGAGTAGGATTTTGCCAGTTGTGGCTTGTAAACACAACTTTTAAAAGTTGACTTCTCCTCCCTAGCTCAACAAGACACAAAGACACACCTCCTTAACGCAGTTGCCAGAACAGTAAAAAAAAAAAAAAAACGCAGCACAAAACACCAAGCAGAGAAGACTTGTTCCTAAACAAGAGTGAATCTGGGGTTGGCTTTCACCCGTTGACGAGTATTTAAGGAGAGGATGAGGATGAAGAGTGTCGCAGATTTGGCCTGTTTTCTGTTGGACAGGTAGGTGCTGGTTAGCTTAGCTAGCTAGCTAGCAAAGTATCAGCTTTTCTACAATGACGCTACGCTAACAACTGTAGCTAGCTGCCAGCTCACGACGCTGCTAGCTCTGACCAGAACTCCAGTTAGCCTACTCTGTATCAGAGTTCGGGACCGCTACTGTAGCCAGTGTAGCTTTTAGATATAAAAGGATTCAGCAGTGGTTTTGGTTGCAGGCAGACTCAATAAGTCTGCCTGCAACCAATAAATAAGGACAATAAGTAATGATTGAGTAGGGTAAGTTTTGGATGAGTTTATGCTATTTCAAGGGAGAAAATCCTGCTCAGTATGGCTTTCATTTTCAACTTTAGGAAGCAGTTCTTAACGTCTAGCCAGGGAGTGGAGGGGAAAATTAGCTGCCTTTGACTTACTCTTCTGTGTTTACAGCATCAGTCATTAATGTGCAGTGTCCTCTCACAAGGCGGACGAGCAGCAACATTTCCGTCGCAAAGATAAATAACTCGGACAGCGGAAAGAAATAAATCTCCGGCGGGTTTCGGATGCACTTTGGAGCTACTGGGAGCTGTGAGTTGAGTCAATTTAAATTTCTGGCAAGGCAATGGGTGGAACTTAAGTTGTCAGGGGTTGATGTAAAGTTGTGGCTAGCTACTGAGCGGGGAATAAAACACTTGCACTCATGACATCTACTTAACTCTTTAAAATGACGTATCCTTTTCAGCATGTCAGTGTCAGAAGACAATTCCTCTTGGGCGACTTTTAAATGAGCAGAAAACAGGTGGACGCATTAAAAAAAAGTAACACGTCATTTTTAAGAGTGAAGACCTTTAAGCCGTGCTTCAAACTCTCACCTAAATGTCCCCCTCCCCCCCCCCCCCACTACTGATGAGGTGATGATGATTACTCCATGTGAACTCGTCCCTTTCTCTTCGCCGAGTCTGTCGGATAATTAATCAAGCCGCCATCCTGATTGGAAAATTGTCCCTCACCTAATGGGATCTCCTGTTCACGCAGAGGAGAGAGAGAGAGAGAGAGAGAGAGAGAGAGAGAGAGAGAGAGAGAGAGAAAGCTGGAGAGACAAAGATGTGAAAAAAATAAGATTGAGAAGAAACATGGACTGAGATAGAGAGAGAGAGAGGCTGCAGTGAGAGACAAAAACAAGGGAAAAGAGAGAATAGGTAATAAATAAATAAAGACAGAGAGAATCAGAGCAGGGGGTAATTAGAGTAGAAGTGTTAGACTGATCAGGAATCAACATGGCTCCTTCCACAGCAGGGAAGTATGGGAAGTAGTGCCACTTTGTAAATTAAAGACTGAACTTGTTAGCACTGATTAACGTTATTATTGTAAACTTGAAAACTGGAAAAAAAAAAAAAAAAAAGCCAGTGTTTTGAGATCATTTCCAATGGAGTTTTATTTGTTTCAGGAATTTTCTAGAAAGAGTGATGGCATTTTTAAGAGTTGTGATCCTAAAATGCTTTCTGTGAAAATTGTTCATTTTGTTTTATTTGAAAAGAACATCACTGATATAAAATTCTCTCAAATTTTGTTCATGACCTGTCACTGACCGTTTCTACTTTGCACAGAATTTCTTTCAGTTGAATAATAATTTTGTTCAGTACAGTCGGAAGCTTGTATCTATTGGATATTAGTCAGCATAATGCCTCTCCCAGCCAGAGTTGGAGGAACTGTCCGTGGTGCTGAAGTGTTTCTTTGGCTGAGTGGAGAGTGATAAAAAATACACTGACAAAAAAAATCTTAAAATCGTACTTTTCTTAAAACAAGTGAAAAAAATCTGCAAATGGGGCAAGATAATTTCACGTCAATGCAATTTTTCTTGAATGAAGTATCATTTTGTTTCTGCTAGTGAAGTGTTCCGCCTTGTTTTAAGATATCGACACAACCACTTGCTGGTAGGGATGAACCTACCAGGCTAAAATGGAATACCGGTATCAGAGATTTTACCCAAGACAAAAATCCGATACCCAAAGCCAAGAGAAACATGTAAGAAATAAAAGCAAACTGTCTTGATTTAATGTATTTGTGGCACGTAGAAGCCTGTACTTCTCAAATAGTGTGAAAAACAAGGACTTTATCTCAGTAATGTTGTCCATATTTGGTCTGTGGTTGACACTGTTGACAACATTTGTCTTGCTGTGAAACATTAACCTACATTACTCACATTTCCCTCTTTCCTTCCTTACCCTTCTCTTTCCCTTTACCTCCCACTCAGTGTCTCTCTCCCTCCCTCAATCCACCCTCTCCTCTCCTCAGTAATGTCATTCAATCACAACTCTGCTTCCATCCCTCCACCCCTCCCCCACCATTATGTTGCCACTTGATGTGACAAGCCTTTTTCAAGAATAATGAAAATGAAAGCACGGCTTGCTCCTCACTACTACACTTGTTATACACCGTGTTATCTCTTCTTTGTTTTGTGTGTGTGTGTGTGTGTGTGTGTGTGTGTGTGTGTGTGTGTGTGTGTGTGTGTGTGTGTGTGTGTGTGTGTGTGTGTGTGTGTGTGTGTGTGTGTGTGTGTGTGTGAAAGCTGACAACTGATGTGCAGATCTGTATGCCCTCTCAGCTATTTTGAATTACAGCGTTACTCGCGCACACCCAGAATATGAATTACAGACACGTACGTTATCTCAAGTCATTTTACACGGGGAATTAGTTGTACACTCTTAGAATGAAAGGCGCGGTACTGTCTGGAGATTACAGCTCCTTTTTGGCTCAAGGACGTTTCTGTACAGCAGACACAGTAGTTATCATGGGGGGTTTAAAATGGGACCTTTCAGTTATGGGGCACTAAACACTCATATTTTGGTGCTGGTGTTTCATAAAACCATCATACAAATCAAGGGTAAAAGTACCAACATTTTTTTTTTTTTTCACTTTCCAGTGTTGTATTTTCTGTTTTGAGGTCCATTCAAAGCTGTGTGGTGTCATGAACCAAAAACACTCTCAATCCATTTTTACACGTTCATATTCCAGCATCTCTCTGAGCCTTACCAAGAACAGGCTGTTTCTGTCGCTGTATTTTTAAGGCTCATTAATATTAACAACCCCTCTGTTCTGATTGGCTAACTGTTTCAAGAGTGAAACGTGAGACACCGCGGCCAGGCAGCTACAGGTAGGGAAAACTCTCCGGTAATAAACAATGACAACCGCTCAACCTCTTTGAAAAAAAACACTTTGTTAGTCTATTATTTCTTACAAAAATGATAATGAGCGAACCTTTGTGACGCCAAACGGCTCGTTTAGAGGCTCGCTTTTCTAATATGGATTGTGTGAATTTAGTTGGCGACCGTGCGTTTTGATACTTTCACCATGTTTAGATAGACCATCCAACAAGGGTCCTATGTTCCCCAGGACAAGCAGTCAGGCAACACAGCCACTTCAAGACAAGCATTTCAAAACCAGCAACCACCATTTCAGAACTACAATTTCAGGACACATCATCAGTAGTGTACCTCAGAATCCTTGGACGTTTCGGCCTTTCAAACACTAGACGCCCTCCCCTAAGGCGGCCGGCCGCAGGTTGATCAGACCTCAGCCTGTGTCCCGTCTGCCAATTGGCCTACCAATTCCAAAACAAGGGTTCATAACACACAGTCCAGACAAGGGTTTACATCTTCTGCCACCTCATCCCGAAAACTCTCAATATATGCCACAACCAACTACCATAACACAAAACACCTGCTCTATAAACCAAAAGACCAACCAGAATCCTGCTGCTCCCCCATGCCAACTAACCCCACCCTCAAAAAGAGAAAAGGTTGAATTCATAGAAAAGAGAGATATATAGGGGTTGGGGCGATATCCTAAAAAACAAAGAGGTTAAGGTTAGGGTTAATGATGGGTGGGGGGATAAGGAAAGAGAGAAAAAAAGGACAGCATAGGGGCTGGGACGACATAGGGTTAGGGTTAGAGGGTTAGAGACCTTCAAAATAAAATAAAATGATAACCATTGGTTTTGTTGTGTTTATGTAGCTGTTTTGAAGCCTTGTTCCAATAAAAAAAACTGGATAATATTTATGAAATATTTTAACTTGATACAGGTCAAATTTGACCCAAACAAAATAGGAGGGTTAATGTGTGTTAACAGAATATTGAACTGGGGAACATAGGACCCTGAGAACATAGGACCCTGAGAACATAGGACCCTGAGAACATAGGACACTGGGAACATAGGACCTTGGGAACATCAGACCCTGGGAACATAGATACGCTCCCGTTTGGAGCCACAAACACAGTCTTGTTTAGGGCAACTAAAAGCCTATCGGTCCGGCTCTGAAAATCAGTGTAATTTGCAAGACTTGTTGGATGTGTGCAGCAAGTTTCATATCAGTTGGACATGACTTGTAGGAGTTAAGGCCTTTCAAATGTATACAGTTTTACCTTTAATTATAAGCACCCCCATTAGGCCAATCAGGGTTAGGGCCAGAACACAGTGCCAATATGCATCATCCTCCCAAGTTTCATCAAAAGTGGACCACTGCTGTCTGAAATATCACGCTCGAGTTAAAACAGTTTGACCATTAATGATAGCACCGCATTAGCGTAATGTGCCCCTAATCAGTGTCATTTCTTAAACGCTGGAACACAGTGTGAAGATGCATCATCTGTTTAGGAAGTTCAAACTTCATTCTCTGCAGTGCTAATGGAAGACAGATGCAGCATAGATTCATGATGGGAGGGGGACTTAATATTTGGTGTACAGGAATTAGCCTTGACACTGTAATGATAATGGGACAGAGGGGGAACTATAAAATTCCCATTCTGTGCTACAATATAATAATAACAATGGCTATAATGGTGGCATAAAGTGCACTGGTAATTGGGATAATGGTTGGGGGAAAGTGGCTGAATAACAACATCCATTATGCATTAAGCAGCAAATGCAAACAGTGGGGTGATGGAAAATTGCAAATGAAACACTGACAATTCAGAAATGACCATCGCAGAATTACCACTTTTTTTTATGGCATGCCTTCTAGATTAATGCTACACTTATGACCCCACACACACACACACACACACACACACACCCCGAGTAATGATACAGGTAATAGTGGAGTGAAGTGCAATACTTATTGTCGCACTGGTTTTAGAAAATGGCTGAATAACTACATGCATATATTTTCTTCTGTCTGACTGCAACTTCTATGATGCATCATTCTTTATTTCTTCTCATTACCAACGGTCACTTGGTGCCCAAACACATTCTGCTTAGAAAGAGATGATGGCACTCATTACACAGGCCATTGCACAGAGACAGCACACACACACACAAATTTGGATGATGGCAAGTAGTCAAAACAGAGTTCTGATACAAACACAAACATGGTTGACCTCCCTTAGTGGTTTAAACTCACTCCAAAGTAGAAATACCTTCATTTAGCCACCTAGTATGGTTCCCTTTCAACGGGACAGATAATATTTACAGTAGTTTTATGGGAGAATTTTGTGTGGACAATGCTTCTGTGGTCATAAACATGCATACACATTTGTATTGCCATACTCACGAGCACATTCCAGTGATTTTTACATTGATTTTTATAACCACTAACCTTAAAATAAGCCTACTTTTCTGTTGCGAGCGTCAGCAAATACATTCACTGCAGGCGTCCCACTGTGGCCCCCGTTGTCAAACTCCATTACTATTTCATGGCTTTCCGTAACTAAGTCAGAGCGCTTCCATGACCAACTATTTTATTCCTTCCTGGTTTGTTAATGTTGCCTTTCAGTCTGCTTTCCACTCCAGTTGGGCTGAAAACCGTCTTATGTGTTGAGTGTGTGAAAAAAAGTTGAAAATACATTCTGCTATATTCCTGTAAGGTGTTAGAATGTTAGAATGAGGAAAAATTAGTGACTTAAGTTAACTTGGAGCAGCAATGGATGACTATGGACGTCATCTAGACTTTCATTTTGGCACTATACGTATTTACAAGGGTGTTCAACATTGGCGCAGGTTGTCGTATCAACAGCTATTCAATGCCAAAACGGTTTGCTAGGTTTCTTAGTCCTGTCAATATTTTGAACATTGGCAAATAAAAAGAGTAACTAAACCCTAGGCCAGTGGTTCTCAACGTGGGGTCCGGGGACCACCAGGGGTCCTTGAGGGAGTTCCAGGGGGTCCCCAGCAAATTGATTAATTGTTAAACTTCACCATTATTTCATTTACAAGAAGTTTGACACAATTAGAGAATGTAGAAGAATGACTGTTTTGATCATAGTTTATCTGTTATCTCTCTACCTACAATACAGATAGTCATGGAATTCTGGACAAAATCATATCTGACAATAAAAATATTCTCAGATTTGGGTTTGAGAGACAAAATCTTATAAAATGGGGGTCCGGGGCTCAAATGTGGACTAAATTAGGGGTCCTTGATGTGAAAAAGGTTGAGAATCACTGCCCTAGACCACTTTTGTGGGTTTGCTGCCATCTAATGGTTAAAAGTGTGCTACTGCAATTGCCATCTGCTATTAGCTGATCTTTGGTGCCAACTGATGTCACCTTCTACAGAACACAACAGGTGGTGACATCACCTGGCACCAAAGATCAGCCAATAACAGATGGCTTTTAACCATTAGATGGCAGCAAACCCACAAAAGTGGTCCAGGGCTTAGTTACTCATTAAGTGCAATTCTCACACACTTGCAGGTGATCATTGGTGAGGCAAGATTGCCATTTGCAGTTCTGCAGTTAAGTAATTTGCTTAAAAGCAGCATTTGGACAAGGCACGGCTATGGCAGGAACCCGGCGGCTCTGCCAAGGTAAGTGACAGAGCTCATCTCAGAGCGACCGGTTCATTTGAAACCGCTCTGGAATAAATAACCTCGGCACTACTAAACGGAACACTGTTCTGTCCATATAGATGCGGACCGCAGTCTGCACTGCTTAGTGGAAAGAATCATGCAGGAATAGGCATTCACATTCATACCTAAGGGCGATTTAGAGTCTCCAATCCACCTGACTTGCATGTCTTTGGACTATGGGAGGAAACCTAGGCAGAGTCAAAGTAGGTGAAACTCACACCTGTAGTGATGAGGTGCCGGCCAGCGAAAATGAGCATACAAATAGTGAAAGTAGCCGCGCACTCGTAGCTCTGATGCAATAATTTATTGAGACATTAACAAAACCAACGTTTCAGCAGCTAGACTGCCTTCATCAGGGTTGATCTACAGGGACACAAGTTTGACTGAAGTTAAAAGCACAGGTGCAGGCAATCAGTGTAACCTGACCAATCACAGGAAAGGGAAAAAGTGAACAACAGGTTCAATAGAGAGACCACAACAATTTAGTAAGTGGTATATCGTCTCAACATTCCATTCCATGTCATACAAAGAGTATCAAGTCTAAGTATAAACCACACATAAGAAAACATCATCACATTAAATGCAGTATAAAAAAAAAAATATAAAAAAAAAAATAGTAGAGTAATAGCAAAAATAAGCCCGAATATCATGGAAGTACTATATGAGATCAGCACAGGCTAAACCTGCAAAACCACCACCATCAGGAAACCTTGGCAAACATGGCGAGAACATGGAAACTCCACACAGAAAGGACCAGGGCCGAGATTGGAACCCAAGACTTTTCTTTGCTGTGAGGTGACAGTGCTAACCAGTGGTGCGCCATAGCAGCAAGACCACTGCCTGGTGTACCTAATAAACTGACCGACAGTGAAGCTACTGTACTTGTTAAGACTTGTGGAAGTTACAAGAGGAGTTCAACCCGGTACTCCCACATACCCGCGCATTTAAGCGAGCGCCGAGGCGAAAACAACACGCTGATTACATCGAGAGCCTTGAAGTCGTTTCAAAGAAATACGATGATGACTTTGAAAGATTTACAGAACAAGACTTCACAGAAACAAAGCTAAGATAAGAGCGGTGCATTGTCTGTGTATGTGTGTGTGTGTGTGTGTGTTCAGTTGTGTGTGTGTGTGTGTGTTTGACAGAGCGGGATCTGTCTTCACTTCTTCGTGGGGTCCAAATGGATTTGTGTGCATTCACGCCTCCTTTCCTGTTGATCGCTCAGCAAGCACTGCTCAGGAAGATCAAAAGTGTCTTCAAAAGAGGCAGAAACGAAACTTTTATCTCCACACGGTGGTTTTTGAAGTAGCTATGAAACCGAACAGCACAGTTCATGACAGAAATGAATCTACAGTTTGATCCATTATATTGCTGTTGTTGCAGTTGGAAACATTCTTTTTTATTACCATGTCTCAAACACAAAGGCCAGTTTGGCTTTATTTTAAACCCTTTATTTAGCATGAATTTTTTTTCTTGCCCAGTACAACCAGTCAGAAACGATCTTACCTTGTGAATCATTGTAAAACTATGTCATGCTCAATAGCCCAACGATATTTTTAGATTGCCGAGCTGTTGTTATTTATGTTCTTTAGTCACCTCCCCTACAGCTGTTGGGGTTTGCTATTCTTACATTCACCCGCCCACACACACACACACAAACATAAAAACACACTCTATTCTACTATTCCAGGGAAGAATGGAGCGAGGGAGCAAGCTGGGCCGTACACACCCTTCTATTTATAAAGTCAGTCAACATAAAGTAACACAGATCAGCTGCTGTGCCGACTCCTTTCCAGGCTGTGTGTGTGGGCGCTTCTGGTCCCACTCTCCCTGCAAGACAAGACACATGGTTAACACATCCTAAGTATATGTATATATATAAGCCTATCAGTCTCAGCAGAGTCATCAGCCACCACCAGTGTCTGGACTGGCTGGTGCCCCTCGATTCCAAAATCTCCCTGTAGAGTCTAAGCGCCAAAGACTTTCTTGTCATGTCTTAATTTTCTCTATATCATCTGTTATAATAAACAATTTTCTTTACTTCATTCACTTGTCTCTCCTGATTGAAATGCAAGCTGTTGCTCTGTGAAGCCCTTTGTGATTAATGTGATTTCATTAAATGCTCTTGACTTGAATATTGTAATTACTGACTTTCATTGACAGCGGGAACCCTCCAGTCAATGGCTGCGTCTGCATGCATGGAGTAACCCAGCTATTGGTCATACTCTGGTTAAGGTCTTATTCAGGTTAATCTGTTTCCATTAACCATTGACCACCCTGTATTTGAGTCTCCCTTTTTCCATGAATAAACCAGTTAACAGAATATTTCCGTCGAGTCCCATCCACAGATTGAACAGTCCACCAGCAAAAAAAAAAAAAAAAAAAAAAAGTATAAAATGTTTCATACTTCTTTGACTAGGCAATAGCAGCTTACTTCTAATACAGGGGGAAGGAAATGATAATCCCAATAGTTACATCAATGCTAAGTGCTGCTTGCCAACATGTTTTGCTGGCATCAAAATGTAGCCATAATGCAGCGAGAGTCTGAGTTTGCACAGATGGTGAGAACCAAAAGTGAAAGCAGTAAGATGTTTCCACGCCACAGTAACTTGTTAAATGTGGGAGGGAGCCAGGCATTTTAGGACACAATGGAATTAACAGGAATTAACAGCCAAAATGAAGTAAACAGCCAAGAATTATTGTATTGATTGATTTTTAGTGGGTTTTTGTTTTTGTATTCATAAATGCTTTTAGATGAACTGTTTACAAAGCCTGATGAAGATCACATGCCGAAACATATTGGTTTTACTAATAAATCTGTGTTCTCCGTACTGCAAGTGTTGCTGGAATTTCCTCTTTCCCAAATTTAAAACTAAAGCCATCACCGACTATAGTGATAACATTTCTTTATGTATATATGTAGATGTAAAGAGTCACATATCTCTGTTGTATGTCAAGCGTTGTACCCTATAGCAGTGATTCTCAACCTTTTTCATATGAAGGACCCCTAATTTAGTCCACATTAGGGCCACAAAAACCCCATTTGATGAGGTTGTGTCTCTCAGACCCAAATCTGAGAATATTTTTATTGTTAGATATGATTTTGTCCGGAATTCTGTTACTATCTGTATTGTAGGTAGAGAGATAACAGTGAAACTATGATCAAAACAGTCATTCTTCTACATTCTAATTGTTTTATTGTCTTGTAAATGAAATAATGCTGAAGTTTAACAATGGATCTGTCGGGAGGCAGAGACTAGGACCCAAATGCAATGACCGGCAGAGAGAGAAACTGGTAGAAGCAAGAGCTTTAATAGCTGAACTTAGGCAGAAGAACAAAAACCAAAAGAAGATCCAAAAAGGCAAAAAACTAAAACAGGCCGACAAGCAAAAGGCAAAACTAAAACAAAGACTCCAAACCTGGCAGAAGGGCTAAGCAGACACGAAACAACACTGGTGACAAGGCAGGTAACAGAGCTGGTGACTAAGCGGGGAACACAACAAACGGACTGGCAAAGACAACTGAGAAACACAGCCCATGTAAACACAACTGAGGCAAATTACAAACGGGGAACAGCTGGCCGGGATAGGGAAGAGTCCGGGAGCTGATTGGCAAGATGACAGGCAGGAGGAGGCCCGAACGAGAACACGAGGCTAACGGGCTGATGACAGACAGGTGTGGCAGGACTGGGGAGTTAAGGTGTGGTTGACCAGGAGACTGAGGTAGCAGATCGGGACAGGGTCAATTTACTGGTGACCCCCTGGAACCCTCTCAAGGACCCCTGGTGGTCCCCGGACCCCACGTTGAGAACCACCGCCCTATATCATATCTGTACAGTAGGCTATGTATGCACTTAGGTCACCATATGCATTGTCCATACAGTATGTCTGTTTAAGACAAACCCCTATACGTTTATTGTACTTTCCAATTCCACTGGCTTGCTGTCTCTCCTAGGTGCTTTTTATGCGCTGTTCTCTTCTCCCCTGCAGCTGCAGCAGTGTTAGCGCTACTCCGAAGCCCTCAGTTAGAAATCATTAGTCCTAATCGTTAGCCGTAATTGTCTTAATTGCGATCTCATTTGTCTTAATCGTTTTCTTTGCAAAGACAGTTTAGATAGTCTGATTTCAAAAGACAGGCTAAATCAATCCGGAGTGAAAGCGCACCACTGGGCACACGCGTTTTGTCAATACATTTTTAGAGACGTCACCGGAGTGTTCTTTTATGCTTATTGTCAAATACGATTGATCATCGGTGATTGCTTTGGAGAGCTGAAACTGCGACTGATTGCTACAAAGCAGCTCAGCTCTTAAAACTTTGAGAACGTCACCAGAGCGAGAGCGTCTCCCCCCGTGTTTCCTCGCAAAATGTTAATACCGATGATTTACATTCTCCGGCTTTTTGGAAGAGGAGACCGACACCATACGCTGCTCACCATTAACTTCTTGCTTCCCGCTTGAAATTCCGGCAGGGACTTTTGATCTCGGCCTCAAAGAGACTGGAGATCTGCATCGGCCTTTGAGCGCCAGGATAAAGGAAAGACACAAACAGACACGGAGAGACTGAGACAGGCCATGTGACACATCACCTTAAACTTCTGCATTTTGTGAGCTTAGAATTATAAGGTTCTATCTGATTTTTTGTTTTTTTTAAATCAAAATTTACTTATGCATCCACATCCATGATTGTATGGTGTTATTACTATTACTTTAGATCATTTTGGGGGTTAAATATTTGAAAAGATGTAAAGCAGTGGTTCTCAACGTGGGGTCCGAGGACCACCAGGGGTCCTTGAGGGGGTTCCAGGGGGTCCCCAGCAAACTGATGAATTATTAAACTTCAGCATTATTTCATTTACAAGAAGTTAACACTATTAGAGAATGTAGCAGAATGACTGTTTTGATCATAGTTTCTCTGTTATCTCTCTACCTACAATACAGATAGTCATGGAGTTCTGGACAAAATCATATCTAACAATAAAAATATTCTCAGATATGGGTCCGAGAGACAAAATCTCATCAAATGGTGGCTCTAATGTGGACTAAATTAGGGTCCTTGATATGAAAAAGGTTGAGAATCACTGATGTAAAGTGTATAAGTTCTGCCAGATGGTATGTGAAATCTTTGATGCTCAGTATCTCAGATCTGCACTCCACCCACATAAAACCTTATATTTCCAAGCTCATCGTTTATATTTTTATCCATCCATTGCTGTTTAATCTTAAATTAATGACTTTTCTGCATTGTTAGATAATGACACACAATGGAAGGACACATGGTAGCCTATAGTGTGCATGTATCCACAGTTACAGAATGTATTTGTGCTCCTGTGTGCATGTATCCTCCTCTCTGTGCTCCTCTTTTATGAGGAGTTTTGCATGGGGAAGCAGGCACACACATCCTCAATAATAAATGAAGTCAGGGGACAGAAAACAAAAAAAATGAAAGATGGAGAAAAATGACAACAAAATGAGGACAGAAAGATGAAATGACAAACCAGGTGGCGAATCAGCTAATCAATCAGTGCAAACAGATTTGTATTCATCAGATTTTTATATGCAGAAACACAAACACAAAATGAAATTGAACTGGAGGTTTCCGCAAGACAAGAGAAATGGTTTGGTTGTTTTTTTTTTGTTTTTTTTTCCCCCAGCTGATGGCCTTTCACTTTGGTTGATTGCTTGAGTTGTTACGCTCATGCTGAGTGATTGATTTGATTATATATAATGACACAAAATTGACAAATTTGTAAAATCACTTCATTTAACATGAGAGCTGCTGGGATAGGTAAAGCATTTTTACCCTGGACACCTAGAGGAAAGATTTTCTGATTTGTGCTTTCTTTCCCCTTCATTTTCTGATTTGTGCTTTCTTTCCTTTCATTTTCTGATTTGTGCTTTCCTCTCTTTGCTCCACTTGTTTTAATGCTGCTCCAGGATCAGAGAAATGTCTGTTGCTAAGAATAAAAGCAGAACGTTCACCGGCATTCAGTTGCCTTCGCACCCACATGGGACACAGAAAGTGATTGGTTGATAGGCAAAGATCAAAGTGTGGGTTTACCCTAACGAAAAAAAAAAAAAAGTAGTGCTATAAGAAGTTGGAAGGCTAGTATACAAATATCACATATTGAATATATAATATCCCCTAGGAATATTATACCATTGGAGCTAAAAAGTACCATTAAGTACAATAAGGGCACTCTCTCTGGAACAAAAGTACTATTCCCGTGTGAAACAGTTCAGTTTAAGTTTTAAGTTTACAAATCAACTTTTTGATTTTGATACTTGAAAGTCATTCTCGTGATTGATTTTGTGTTGTTTTTTTTTTTCTTCCTTAACCACTGGGTGGCAATATTCGGTTAAGCAAGAGAGAAAGAGAGTGAAAGCGAGGAGGGGGGGGAAGAGGACAAGAAATTGATGCAACAAGACATAAGCTATCACTGGTACAATGCAGAGAGGAGCAGAGGAACGACGAGGAGACAAAACACCGCGGGAAACCGACAGAACAAAAGGAGGAGAAACAAGAAAACAGGAGGATTTGGATTTGTCGGGAGCCGTATCCTTATCTCGCTTACATCCTCTGCAAACGCAAAGAGAAAAAGTGTGAGAGAGAGAGAGAAAAAGGAGGGGAGATAGAGGCTAGGATAGATGGAGACCCACAAGAATTGAACGGGCTTACATCTGCACACTCACACACATATATACAGACCCACATTCATTTAGTGGGCTCAGTATGAAGAGGCCACCGGGAATGAGTAGAAACACAGACACACAGTCCCAGATTCATTTGGTGAGCTTACTTTGGAGTGGCTGCTGACAATGAGAATGCACACACACACACTCACAGGACACCCCCTGCCACCACTTGAGGTACTGCCGTCTCCATAGCCGTGTAATCCCACCAGTCTATTGAAACCCAGAGGGAGAAATGAAGCCGGTGTTCCTCAGAAGATGAAGTTCACACACCTCTCGATTCACGCGGCGCTCTCCCGGGACGGGGCAGGAGGGAAAATCTTTGTCGGTTTAATGGAATGTAAGAGAACTCTGTCACTGCTGGCTGGCAGCATGGGGTGCGGGCTTTGATGTAGTCATGATGAGGGTTCAACCCCCCCCCCCCCCCCCATGGCATTGGCTCATCTTTCCTGTAGATGTACAAAGGTAGTGGTGATGTCATTAAAGTGGAAATAAAAGATCATTTGTTAATATAATCTTAAAGTGATCATTTGTGACATTTTCATATGAATAAATGTCTGTTTTGCTACTCTCCATTGCTATAACACAACAAAGATTCAATCTTCAAGTCGCACAGGAAGTGATGCGTTTTGTGTTTCCGGTTTGTTTGGAATAAACAGAAGAAGAAGAGCTGGGTAGTTAGCATGAGCAGCGATAGCCACCACGGCTGAACAGACAAAGAAAAGAGCGCCACCTACAGAAACTCAGAATCACCTGGTTCACGGCTTAGATCCAAACTTCCATCGACGTTGCATTGTGAACGTGAAAAGGGGGCGTGTCAAACTAGAATCCGAGGTACGTAAGCTGTTCATGTGACCTGTTCTAGAACGATTCCAACTTTTTGCCTACGAACATAGTACTCACGATAGGGTGAAGAAACACATATTTTACTATTGGAAATGGGTGGCATTCCCCTTTAAGTTTTGATTTGTCATTTGCTATGTGTGGAGAAGATTCCACACCATTGTCCATAGCCAAGACCAGAATTTAATTTTGGCCATTACACACATGTGACAACGCATTATGTAATAACACCACATTATGTAATAACTCGACAAAATGTAATACATTTTCACTTCATTATGTAATAACACCCGCATTTTGTTTTAATCTGCCGCATTTTGTGATACACAGCCTGAACGCAATATGTAATAAATTTCCCCTAAGCTAAGGAATACAGTGACACTTAATGTAGTTTTGACCAATGAAAGATACTAATCTACTGAACTGAATAGTGTCTTTTTAAAATGAAATTTGAGCCAGTATGATTCATGCTAGAATGCAAAAAATAAACATCGTTGTCATAATCTTATAACTATTTTTATGAATGAAGACATCCATTTTGGTTGGTTATTACATAATGCACCATATTATTACATTTTCATAGAAAAAAGAAGTGCAACTCCCGTATTTTGTAATAACCACCGCAATATGTAATAATTTATTACAAAATGCGGGGAAATGTATTATTGTGGGTGTTATTACATAATGAAGTGGAAATCTATTACATTTTGTTGAGTTATTACATAATGCGGTGTTATTACATAATGTGTTGTTACAGGGCATATAGGTGAATCTCTGTTACAGTGCCATTTTGTGTGAAAAAGGTGTATTTTACATAAAAATCTTGCCTAGTGCAGCTTTAAAAATCCTCCCCATAAGTGTCAGAACAATATCACCCCTCTTCTTTCTCCTTCTCCATCCTATTATGAAATTGAGAGACTCTTCTTGCGAAATGGTTTTCTACCATATGTAAGAATGGAACAATATTTTACTTTTACTGCCCTTCACTTGTTTTTTTTTTCTCTCGCAAACCTCGCCTATGCGATGAGATAGCAATATTCCCTCTTGAGAAAATCTCTCTTTACAATGTAATGATAGAAAGATTTACCAGCCCTCTCTCACCTCTCGCTAATGTAATGTGGGGTTCGCTGCCTCGTCAATCAGAATTGTCATAAGCGGAGAGAAAGAGTGATACAGTCCTTCTCTTGTACACATTTTCTTTCTATCGCGCTCGTGTAATTAAATTTCTCCCCCAATCCTCTTCTAACATATGTGAGGCAACAGCAGTACACCTCTTCTCCAGTAAATCTCTCCTCGCAATATGTAATGAAAGAAAAGAGCTCTCTACCTCTTTCATCAAACTCTTTGTGAATATAAAGATAAAACGACAAAGCCCCTCCATTTGTGGATGTTTTCTTATTCTCTCTCACTGCTCTAATAACATTTTAAGATATTTTCCCCATTCTCTCCCAATCCTCTTCGCCCATTTGTAAAGGCATGGCAATATTTGTATTGTTTATTGCTTTGAACCTGTTTTCTCTTTCTAGCTTCCAGTGCTATTTGATAAATCCCTTCTCATGTACAAATCTTTTTGTTTCACTCCTCCACGAGACGCCCACTTTTCTCTGAATTTATTTTGCTTTTCTCTTCTTTAATTGGTACCTGTGCTCTCTTATGTATCCTTGATGTATCTCTTTTAGTGCTTTCCAAAGATTTATAGCAATGATGTTAGCATTTCTCTGTCAATCCTCTCTAATATAATGTAAAGATAGCAAGATACAGCACTTTCTTAGGGGCTCCTCTTTTAACTCCCAAACATTTCCAATGTAACATATTAGTATCAGCTTTCCAACTGGTCATGGAAATTCTGGAATATTGGAGAATCCCTAACAGGAAAAGTTAGGGAATTTGTTACATTTTCTGGGGAAGTCTTTACAGGAATATACCAGAATGTATTTTCCATCTTGGTTCACACATTCATTGCATTGCATGATGGGTTTCAGATGTTTTTCTCCAAAGGAAGTCCATCCATAGTAAGTTAGTAAATGAATTGTGTTGGGAACATCATGTCAACTTGATAAGTCAAGCTAAAACTGACTGTTGTCTTAAAAGTCTGAAACATGTGGCCTAGTTAGCTGCTAGCTGTCAGCTAGGTAGCCAACAGCCTTCTAGGAAGCCCAGCACTAATAGATAGGTTCTAGACAGCCTAAAGAATGTTAGGTCTGGAGAATTAACATTGTCCCAGTGCGTGGGAAAGTCAGAGGTGTGGAGCAACTTCAATTTAATTGTCAACAGTGACAACATTTGCGTCGGCTTTGTCAAGTGTATGAAGTGTGGCATCTTAATACATATGATAGCAAAAAGACGGGGACCTCGACACTGAACCGGCACATGAAGAGGGCTTGCCATGGTAGGAAAGATGAAAGTCAGCCTTCAATGTCCTCGTTCGTTACCACGGAGAAAACCATCCCACTGAGAATGAAGCAAGCCATCACAGAGAAATGTGTCGCATTTTGCTGTAGAGACATTAGGCCATTCTATGTTGTCAATGGAGAGGGCTTCCAAGAGCTAGCTCAAGAGTTGATAAATGTTGGTGCTACATATGGTCGTGTATCGGCCCAGTCCGTCCTGCCTCACCACAGCACCATTTCCAAGGCATGTATAGAGAAGGCAGATGAGAAGAGGGAAGTACTGGCACAGAGGCTCAAGGATGCCCACGGATATGTGGACTGACGACTACTGCAAGCTCAGCTACATGGCAATAATGTGCCATTATGCGACCGCCGACTTTACGTTAGTTGGTAAAACTCTCACCACAGCTGTGTTTCCCGTGGAGGATGCCAAAACATCAGGTAAAAACATCAGACGTGAGATCGTGCGCCTATTGGTCAACAAATTTGGCCTCGACCCCATCTCCCTGAGCTGAATTGTGTGGGTGACAGATCAAGCCAGCAACGTAATCAAGCGCCCTGCAGCCATACAGGAGACTCGCTTGTCTCGATCACCGAATAAACACTGTCCTTCGCCATGGGCTGGACACCGACGCACTGGCCGAAAACGCGCCGAATATTGGAGAGACCATATCTGCTGCCAAGGGACCGTTTACCTCACCCTCAAGTCAGTGCAAGACATCTACACAGAGCTACGTGAGAAGTTGGAGACCCGAGCATGTGCGCATCGAAAACATTGCACCAGACATACTGAGCTTTTTGGTCCGTTTTTTGCAGCCATTCTACGATGCCCAGAGAGAGCTGGAAGGCGACAAACATGCCACCCTGAACCTGTTTTACCTCTGGCTTGAGAGACTGAAGAGACACTGCCAGCCCTCTCCCACGGACTCTCGGCAGCAAGCCTTTGTGCGCCAGAGACACGGCGAGTTTCTAGTGCAAAAAATCCAGGTCGACATGCTGCACAAAGTTGCTCTTTTCCTCTGGCCCAAATTCAATCAATTGAGGATGATGTCACCTGATGAGAGTGCTGGAGTACATGCCCACGTCCGCACCCTGCTCTTGCCAACGTTGGGGGAGGACGATGCTGCAGAAGAGACTGACAGACCAGTGAGGGACACTGGCTTCAAGCCGCCAGCAGCCAAGACAGATTTTGCTGAATGGGAGAACCAAGATGTTGATTTTGGACCAGACGAGGATGAAGTGACCATGTACATGTCACAGAGGCATGTCATGGATGACGAGAGGGACCTACTGGGATGGTGGAAAATCAACAGTGTGGTCTACCCAAAACTGGCCAAGTTGGCAAGATCGGTCCTCTGCGTCCCAGCAAGCAGCAGCAGCAGCGAGAGGGTATTCAGTGCAGCTGGCCGAACGATAGAGCAGAGGAGGACTGCTCTGAAACCAACAACGGTGGATGCAATCTTGTTCTTGCATGACAACATGTAGAACCATGTACTGTAAGTATAGCTTCATAATTAAATATGTAACCATGCTATTGTATATTTGACATTCAGCCTGATATGCTTTATACGATTTAATTGTATATATTATGTCTGTATGTCTGGATATACAGTCAAGCAATAGTGGCACTTATTCATATATAGCAGCACATAATATAGGCCTAACCAATTCCCACACTTCCTCCCACAGGTTCATACAGGCTGGAGGCTGCTGTCGGGGCCAGTCAACCTGTCCTGGAGCGTTTGAACGGCTTAATTTATTCGTTTTGATTACAATATAAATTATTTTATATTATAGTCTAAGTGCAAATTAATGTGTATAGCCTTATTCGTTTTAGCCTTTTTTTGTTTATAGCAACCTGAGCGCACAACTTAATTTATTTGTTTTGATTACAATTTATTTTATAAGGCCTTGCCCTTGTGCCTTGTTCAATTATATTAGGCTAAGGCTATCCAAAGTTAATTCTTGTTCATTTTATATGTTATTAATTAGATCATTGTTCGTTTATTTTTATTGTATTGCAGTGTAATGATTGTGTATAGCCTTATTTGTTTTAGCCTTTTTTGTTTATAGCAACCTGAGCGTTTGCACTACTTAATTTATTCGTTTTGATTACAATTTATTTTATATTATAAGGCCTTGCCCTTGTGCCTTGTTCAGTTATATTAGACTAAGGCTATCCAAAGTTAATTCTTGTTCATTTTGTATGTTATAGATCATTGTTCGTTTTTTTTATTGTATTAATCCTTGTTTTTTGGGATCCTAATAAACACGTAGTTTTGTTACATATAGGCATATGTTTGATGCTTGTTGTTTGGTGACACCTATTGGTGCTTTGAGAAAGTACATGTTGACCAGGATGTGATTGTCAGGGGAGGCCCCAGATATATATATATATATATATATATATATATATATATATATATATATATATATATATATCTATATAGGCATACGCAAAGGCTGCTCGGGTTTGTTGAACCAACTGAAACAAGTTGTTGCGCTATTCATTAAGATCATAATTCTGAACAGATTCCTGTCATTCAAATTTCTCTGTAATCCGCAAAGTCTGATTGTTAATTCCTTGTGTCAATTATGTTTTTATCACCAGTCAATCAAAGGTTACGATTTGAAATGTAAGTGTCGGGTTTTTGCTGCCTACAGCACCACTTGCTTTGCGAGTCCTTTGCGAGAGGAAGTAGGCTATTCAGTAAGATCCCGTACGTAATTCTGAACAGATTTTTTTAATTCAAACAACTCGCAATTAGTTTACTTATAAACAGCCAACTTACTAAGAGAATTTTGGTTTTAAACCGGGCTCGGGCCCATAAATGCAGCCAATGGGATGGGCTCGTGCCGGGCTCAGACAGAACGTGCATGGGCTCGGGTAAGGTCAGGCTCGTTTTTTTGGGCCCGATCTAAGGTCAGCTGCATAGAAGGCTCAATACATCAGTTTGCTACCAGTTTCAAAGTAGCCTGGCAGGCCTATAGTATGTAAATCATCACATTTTCCATTCCAATATTTACCTGCCCAGCAAGCTAGTAGCTTTGAGATGAGACAAGTTTGAGTTTGAGTAGTATACGGGTTGCATACGTACTAAAACTCGAAAACCCGAATGACCGGCTTGTTTAACAATGCGCTAATTCCTCAAAAGAGTGGGGTTGAAAGTGAGATGTCTTTGTTTTTGAAACTATACTGCAATGGTTTGATTTAGCCTACGCAGAATTAAGCTAGCAATGCTTACATGGCGATCATTGACAGTGTTACTGTGGTTGTAGCCTGTACTTTGATAATTTACAGAAGCCACTTGAAAGGCTTGAAAGAGAAGAAGAAAAGAATGGGAGGAACCAGCATTCACCATCGCAGACTTTGTATGTTTCGAGCTCGAGAATGATTTGTTCAAAATGATTTTTTTTGTTCTTTTTCACCTACTATTCACAAACCCAAAGGGAATATCCAAAGGCGATAACCAAGGGGAATCCAAATATCTTCCAAACATCGCTTGGAGGAGTAGTTAGGAGTAGTAATCTCCTCATCAGGCTGGGTGTTTTCTGCAATGATGCCGCTAGCAAGCATGTGTGTGCTAACAACAAACTAGCAGGCTAGCTACAGTGAATGAGAGTTTATAGATCTAAGGCGTGGGGAGCCAGTGATGTGTTCAGTTCCAATGGCTGTGAAAAAAAGAAAAGAAAATGTTTATTGACGCATTCAGCCACAGATTGCTGTTCAAATTCATTAGGATGTTTTATAATTCAACTGAAATTTGAATATTGAAAATCATTCTGACAGCCTTAATATGTGTAGAAGTGCTCTTGGTACATGCCGCTTTCTTTTGTTGATATAGCTATTATATAAGCTTCCTAAAGTCTACTTAGACAGATAAATGACTGTGCTGATGTCTAATAATGGTTGCTATATTAAAATACCTCTCACATCCATATTCCATGTCGTTCTCCACTGTACACAGTATAATTATTACAGCAGAACTGGCATTAAAAATCATATCAATCATACTGTAGCATCTTTGTGGATAAGGCACAAAAAATTATACTCTAATGGTGTGGGTTGAAGTCTCTCTCTCTCTCTGTCTTCGTCTTCAATCTTTCCTGTCTCTCTCTTCTGTATAGTCTGTAATTCAGCCGAAAATATCATCAAAATAATCTGCTATTAAGGGGAAGAAAGAACAATCACAAAAGTTCAAATCGTCATCTGCAGAATTGATTGCAATCAATATTGTATCTGTTTTCTCATTCTTTCTTCCAATTTTGCCACTCCCATCTTTTCCATTTTTTTTCATTCTTATCATTGAACTTGGCAACGAATCCAACGTAATTTTTTTTTCAAGTCAATTTTAACACTATATATTGTAATATAGTCACGACCCAGACTCAATTATGCTATGGCAGCATCCTAATTGGATTGAAATCCATCCCTGCAGTATTTTTTTAGAGGCTTATACTGCTGGAAAGGAGTCAATATTTGGATTGAAGATCAACCCTGTAATAAATTTTAAATTACATGGAAGAGATCAATATTTTGAAATGATACATTTCCCGTCAATTTTTCTTAGAACCGGCTGACTGAATGTGTTCCTGGTAAAAACCAACATGGCAAGACAGCCTGATAACATACCTACCAGCATGCAGTGTGTGTGTGTGTGTGTGTCTATGTGTGTAATCCAGACCTTGTATACTGTAAATGCTGCAGGAAATATATTGCTTCCCTGGGATGTGTGTGTGCGCGTGAGGGTGTGTGTAAGCACGCATGTACTTTGTGTGTGTGTGTGTGAGTAAGAGAGAGAGAGAGAGAGACAGACAAAAAAAGAGAGACGACGAGTAAAGGAGTAAGGAACAGTGATAGATTAAGTAAAAGAAGTCAAGTGTGTCTGAAACCTCACACTTAGGTATTAACTCAATACTTGATGTCTGTATTGAAGTACAGAGTAGCGTTTGTACTGCCGTCTTGACAGGTGATGAGAACATCCTTTAATATGCATGGGAGCTCTTCAGTACTTGGCAGGATTTTGACACATTTGCTCAGCACCAAAGACACATTTGGAGGGGCTTGATGGTGAATTCCCAAATTCAAAAGTTAACATCTAAAGAGAGATGCTAATGAGAGCAACACGGGGTCGCCCAACTTTTCTGGAGTGATTGATGACTGAACTTTGACATTGTAAAGTTTTAGGTTTTTTTGAAGACTAAAAGATACCATCTGGAATTTGTTTGGCAATTTAAGTTTTGGGCATGTTCACATATGTTCAGTAGATGGACTTTTTGGATTTCTGGGGGGAAGTTTAACCCCTTGCACCTTGATTGTCCCCTTAAATGTCCCCCTTGAGTGAAATATTAAACCAAGAGTGATGTAATGGCTACACCATTACATCAAATGGACAAAAACTTGATGTCTTGTGCACCATTTTATACAGATTTCCTTGTAGTTCAGCATATTTGGTATCTTTGGAAACCTTGGGATCTTGACTAAAATGTAAAATAAAGTTCTCTGGGTGTGAACAAAGCTTGGCTGCACAACATGCACTTGTAATGATAGACCTGCTGGTGGATGATGGACGGTGGGGTGGAAGAAGTGAACTAAAATTACAGGTATATTTTCCCATTTATTATTATTATTAGTAGTAGTAGTAGGAGTAGTAGTATTATCAATGTCCTCCATGATGCATTTGATGGAATATCTAATGGGCACAAGTGGTACAAAATGGTACAAACAGCGCAATAGTCTGTAGTACGCTAGACTATAGTCCAGTCTATAGTATAGTAGTCTGTAGTCTATAGTACAGTTGAATCAAGTCCATCTCAGACTGTAAAGATGTTCTCTGTTCTTCAGTCCATGTCAAACTGCAAAGATGTTCTCTGTTCTTCAGTCCATCTCAAACTGCAAAGATGCTCTCTGTTCTTCAGTCCATGTCAAACTGCAAAGATGTTCTCTGATCTTCAGTCCATCTCAAACTGTAAAGATGTTCTCCGTTCTTCAGTCCATCTCAAACTGCAAAGATGTTCTCAGTTATTCAGTCCAGCTCAAAACTGTAAAGATGTTCTCTGTTCTTCAGTCCATTATACACGAATTATACATGAGAAAACTAGAGGGGAAAGAGAGAGAGAGAGGGAGAGAGAGGAAAGGAGGCAGAGAGGGAGAGAATCATGGCGAGACAAAGACAGAAATGGAGCGATAGAGAGAAAGATCAGAGGGTGAAAGCTGTTTATGAGTTGCCAGCAATTTACAACAATCAAGACAAACGGTGGTAAACAGCAATGATGAGACAGACCCTGACACCACTTACACAGCCTATCTAAACTAATTTGTCTCGCATTCTGCCAATCACATTACATTAATCACACATCCAGCCAATCAAGACAGATAACACAAACTCTCTATCATCCTAATGGGTGTTTTGAAATGAACAAGATTAATTATGCTATTTATTTACAGGCAAATGCTAATCTAAATGATTGCATCGGCATGAAGTGTCTTAATAGGTTATAGTTCCAACCTGCAATTTCAGTATGTTGTCCTCTATTGAAAGACTGTTACACCACTATTGGCTTGACCTTTTCATACTAAAAAGTATTGTTTTAGCTTTTGAACAAGTACCAAATGTAGGCGACAGCTAAACAGGAGTTTTGCATGTAGCATGAAGTTGTAAAAGATTTGTTTACATTTGTTATTAGGGGCCTGTGCCACAAAGCAGAGGCCTGTCTTATGAAGCAAGTTAAGTGGGATAGCGAGCTAACCCTTGGCTTAACCCTGACTTTTCGGTGTCATGACCAGGGTTGCCAGGTCAGGCACAGTTTTCCAGCCCAAGAGTCACTAAAAAACCCACCCACAAAGCTCCAAAACCAGCCCAAAATACACCTGCCAGCATTTATTCTTTATTTCCTTTTTAGATTGAATGCCATTACAAAACGAATTTGTGGTATTTGAAATTATATTTATTACTTAGAATGTTTTATTCAGAGTTCTGTTTACAGTATAAAGAGTCATAAAGTAAAAGATAAAGAGAGAAGAGAGATAAATCAGCATTTATCTTCAAAAAGAGACTTTATTGTGATGTTAACTAAGACTATACTATATATAATCTAATCTCAGGTAGCAAATGTAGTGGAAAAATGCATGTGTAGCCTCTCCAATCTCCTGCTGCAGCTTGACTAACAGGCTCTCTGCCTGGCTGTCCTTTGCTCCAATCAATGTGACCTAAAGACACAGCACATGTCAAAAAGACATCAGGTTAATCTCAATCTCAGTTGATTTAGAATTTCATAATTTTTTATCTGAGAATTTTTGGTGTCATGACATACACTACTGGTGTCCTTGCCCTGGTTTCAGTGTGTGTAAACTTTCAGCCCACGGCTAAGTGCTTCCTTAGCCCTGGGCTAACTTGTCTTTTAGCCCTGCTCAAGAGCAGGGTTATCCCCAGAAAATCGTTGAAAACCAGGGTTATCTGTTGGCTGTGTGAAAAGGGTTAGAAGGCTTTGTGTCGTTCACAACGTTGCTAAGCAATGCGTGGCATTCCTGAGCTCAAGTATTTTTATTACCACAGAACATCATTCTATTGTGACAGGAGTCAAAGGTAAGATGAAGAAAACAATAAATAAAGAAAAATATAACATGTCAAAGAGATCTAACTGGTTGCAGGGAGAGACTGATTTATTTTGAGGTTTGGGTGGGCCACAATAAAAAAGTGTCATCAGCGTCATAAATGAAAAAGGTTGAAAAGGTAAATAAGGTGAATAAGCCTCCATATTCCTTTCATAATCTCTGCTCTGTTTTCTCTCTCTCTCTAACCGATGTCTTTGTAACGTCCCAATAGCGGTAACATAGTTGCAAGTTAGTAGGCTGTGAGTCGCATGTCATTCATGTAAACACAGGTCGCATGTACCTTTGGACATATCAACTGTGGGCTAAGAACGGTGTGTGAATCAGTTAGCCATGGGGAGGTTAGGCCAACATGATCTCACACAAATACATGAAATGAACACAAACTCTGAAACGCCAATTTAGGTGCTGTGGACACAACAAACTGAATTAAGTTCCCCCGCAACAAATTGGAATACCTTCCTCCACCATGAATTTAAATACGATAATTTACCACAAATTTAAATATGTTCCTCTGCCACAAATTAAATTACGTTCCAATGGTTGGCTAACGGTTAAGTTTAGGCAAGTAAAATGACTTTTTTATCCACCATCCCACCCACAACACCCTTACTGTCCACCATGCTACTTCATTGTGACACTACTTCCTGTTTACAGTCATGTCTCCTTCACATAACCGTTTTCTGCTGGGAAAACTTTAGTCAGAAGTAAGTGATGAAGTTTTCAATCAATCAGTCATCAGGATGGCAAAGCTGAAAATAACTGGAATTATCCTATAACCGAGGGAAAAATAAGGTCCTAATATCAAAATCACGCAGTTATCTGGTTTATTATTTGTTTGCTCTTTCAAAGAGGGAACACAGTTCACCTTTGTAAGCCCGTCTTCACTGATTATGCACTGTGAGTTATTTCTGTATATCTAATACACACTTGCACCAGTGTTACAGGGCTTACACAAATGAACTTCATCGTGAATTTGACCTTACTAATGTTACCAAATTCAAACATGGGTAGATTTGACATTGGTGGAGGGAATAGGTTCACTCGCAAGCAAGGAATTCAAACAATTCAGTGTTGTTCTCAGATCCATAATCTAAAAGCTGTATTTTATTTAAAAGAAAAAAAGATGATTATAGATAAATGCTATGGGTGTACTGCACCTGGGGTATTTTTGTATATGATAGTCTTTAATTTTTATTTCAATTTCAGTTTGGTTTTGCTAGAGGTCAGAGCGGTTTTGTTGAATTAATTGCATAGTTTTTTTGTTTCTTTTTTTTGTTTTTGAACAATGTATTTATTGATTTTCAACAATAGTAAGACAAACAGACATCAAGACAATATTGAAAAGCATAATTGACGAAACATTACTGCGGCCAAATAACTAAATAAAATGTACAAAACAAAAAAAGGAAAAAAGAAAAAATGATACACTGGTGAAAGTAAAATAATAAATAAAAATTGAGAAAAGAAAAAGGATATTCTCCTCTCTGTTCATACCCAACCTCTCATCACTTAAACACTTCCCGTTTCCTCAGCCCCTTGTGGCGCTTTAGACAGTTTTTTTTTGTTTCTAATATAACTTCAGTTGCAGTGCAAATTGGGGTGTACATTATTGGATTAGGTTCTTATAACAAATGCGTTGTTCACCTGCACCTGTTGTAGTGAGATGCTGTCGAAACTACTGTGATGCATACTGATGTACATAATGAAAAATGTTTTCAAAGGAATGTTCATGTTTTATAATGTTTGTAGCTGGTTCCATCACACCCACCGATTCAAAAACAGATATTTTCATTCACGTCCGTCTCCTCCTTTTAGACAAAAGAATCTGCAGGTGCAATTTAAACTGCAGGGAACACAGTCATTATCACTGTCCTCTGTGTCACCAGACAATCATCTGGAGGAAAGGCGTGACAGCACACCTGCAGTGATGCCAAAGAGCTGCAGACGAGACGCCGGCTCCCCCCCCCCCCCACTACCTGCTGCACCTTCTCCATTGTCCTTCGGAAGTGCAGAACTTTCTTTGCCGCGCCTCCACAAAGAAAACTACCTGTGAGTTCAGTGATTAAGAAGAACTTGGAACCAAACACATTATCAGAAAACACACAGATAAATACAGAGACATTACAATGACTGCCCATCTAGGGAGTATCTGTGTCTCTCAGCAGTGGAAAGACCCTCTCTGACCCCTCTTGGATGTTGGAAATACTTGAGGATAAACAAGAATCTGTGAATCTGTTCCTTAAATGTGCACATGCAAGTAAAATGGGCCTGGGCTTGAGAGGGTTACTGGAAATTTTTTAGTTTATGGGTTCTTCATCAACTTCTCACTTTGAAGTTATACTTTATTCCCGAGACTGAATTTTATATGCGAAGACTTCTGCGAAACTATGCACACAGCACGAAGCTTTGTTATATAAGGCCACAGTGTGAATTTTACTGCATAAATCCCATTTAAGCCCATTGTCCAAAAGCCTGTCTGCGTACTTCAGCTGTAATTGTATGGATACATCCATGGGGGTTACAGCATGCTTTAATTGGGACCGAAAAAGAAAACATTATCTTTGGAAAATTTACTTTTTTTTTTCCCATTTGTGCAATGCTGTATACCCTGTTCAATCAAAACAGAGAAGGCACTACTTTTTCATTATAGCCTATGGCCCAATCCCAATGTCGGCACTCACAGACTCACAGACTTTGACACGCATTCCTGACAAGTCCGCGAGGGTTCAGGACGTCCCACTGTGAAATCGGTAGGTGCGCGAGGGCTCATTGGCGGACTTTATGAGCCCTTTATGCAGCAAGTCCGCATTTCTGTAGACTTTGCTTAAGGGAATTACCCACAGTTCATAGCGTTTGTGACGTTAATATTCATGTATGTGGAAAATATCAGCTAAATACACCCGATACAAAAGAAAAAAAACAAAATTAATGGAAAATAATCACAAAAAACAATTATCAAGACCTTAGAGAGAAACAGGCATGAAAGGAACAAACTACATGCAAGATACAGTTAAAAGAGAAAACATTGCAACATTAAAACAGAATAAACAGCTCATTTGAGAAAAAAGAAAGATAAGTTTTCCTAAACTTTTAAGAAGGATGTTAGATTGGCTGTGTGTGGATGTTTACCCAGAGCAGCAGCATGTAATATAGCCTTTCTTATGTGCTTATTTGTGCTCATTAAACTTAATTAAAAGTACCTTTTGCTTTCAATGTACCTACTGTTTCTTTTTTATCTTTATTTATTTTTTATTTTTTTTACATATTTACATATTGTAATGATGTAGTGCAGAATGAAGGGTATTTTCTATATCCATTAGCACAGTATAAACTGTGCAATGTGGCAAAACATACCTAGGCCTATTTAACATTATTCATCAACATTTTTTCATTTTAGCTTAATAATGCTGTTTAGACAAAAGTGCAAACAAAGAGTAAATTACAAATTGATTAATTGACAGGAGATAGTAACATCTGACGTCGTCAAGGCAACACATGATGCCACAAAGTGCTGTCCCATTCCTCCTATAGCATTTCGAGCTTAAGTCTTTGAGGGCTCAGGGCTCAGTCCATAGGGGGGACATTGGGATTGGGCCTCTGTTTCATTTTCTCCGCCATCTTGTTTCTCCGCTGAGATCAGGAGCCTGTTTCTCCCACACAGTAAGCAAGCTGACCAATATCATGCATGTAAGCTGAAGCTAACCGAAGCTAAAGTAGAATCTATACAATTATATCGCCGTTTATTTCGATGCATATGCGCGAGCTCAGTCCACCTGACAGCCCTCTGTTCTGTTGGTGGAGAGAGAGACACAGACAAGCATGGAGGTTTCGGCATGCCGAGCACTTCCCTGGAGTTTCCTGGGAGCACGGTTCCGGCCAGTGCCGATAGCTGGGCGGTGATTTGTTCCCGGTCCGGCCGAGATTTCGGCGGGGGTCCCGACGCGGATGTGTCACCGGGTGTCCGGTGAATGGCATTTTCGGCACCGATGGGTACCAGAGTGACCGGCGCTGGATCGGGAGGATCAGTGCGGCCTGTGGGCACGGTGGAGAGCACAGCAGCGGAGAGAGGAGACGCTGGAACGGAGATCAGTATGGGTGTATGGACTATTAACGGTCTACAGCGGAGTTAGTTACACCATGTTGGCCGTGGCACGTGGCACACCCATACAGGTCCAGCCATATACTAGGTTTTGACCTAGTATTGTTAATTTAGTGCCGAACCAAGTTTCAGCCGTCTGAGGCTCGTTAAGAGCTATTTGTGTTGGTGCATGGATGAGGCCAGACTGTCCAACCTCACTTTGCTGTGTGTTGAGCGGGACAGAAACATTGATAAAGACAAAGTGGTTGGAAGGTTTGCCACCATGAAGGAGAGGAGGATTAAGTTTTAAAAAGGGACCATCATGATATGTACAAAGTTCGTTAACCTGCTCGGATTATTTTGTTCTATGGAGGATATTACACAAATGGACTACACTAAACTACAGCAGGCTGAGCAGGGACAACAATTGGTGAGAGAAACATCCATAATTAGTCTTTATAAACTTAAATTTTAGTTATGAAGTTGAATCTGTTGAAACTCCATGCTTACCGCATCACGGCACCTATCTGTGTCACTGCCTGTGTTGTTACTGTCTACTTTGTATTTCAACAGGCCTTGTAATTGAGGTGAAAATAACAAACTATAATATCCATTTTGGAAGATCATTCATCATTCAATATCTCTAAAATGTAGAGCATCAAGTCTGTAATAGTGTTATCATTTTGTAAACAAACAACTTCAGTTTATAAAAAAGTACCATCATTAGTTCTGATTTTGTGCTTTCAGTCATTCTGAAGGAGTAGGTGTAACTTTTTTCATATGGTGGATATCTCATTTTGGAATGAAACCCTTCAAAAGGAAACAAGATCATTATGGGGACATCAATGAAGCTCATATAAAACAAACCGTAGCTTAAACGTACGCAGGTGACAAAGAGATAATAATTCTGTAGTACATTCATTAAAAGGCTCAAATATAGAATACACAAAAATACAAGTATAATCAAAGTGCAAAAACATCCCATTAAACACACTATAGCACCGCCCAAATGACACAACTGACCAATCACAATTAAGCGACAAATATCATGAAAACGTTTTTTGGAGATCTTTATGTTTGATTTAGTACAGGATATATTCCGTAGGTGGAGAGATAACAGTGGAGAAAGTAAAACAAGATAACAGTGAAGAGAGTGAAATCATCATCATCATCATCATCATATGTCATTCGTACATTCTGTTGTCTAATTGGGTAGCTTTTTGTAAATTAAAAAAAATAATAATAAAGTGTAGCAGAAAACTTTCAGTCAGCTGCGGCAGAGAAGAGACTGAATAGTGCTTTAGAGATGCTAATGCAATTTTAATTCCATTCAGTTCATTTAAAATGTATTCATTTTAAATCCTGTTAAACGACGACGATAAGCAACAATACACTTCCAAAAGATTTAAGAAAAAGATTACTCTCAAATTGCATAGCTGTTTTCTTCTCTCCAGTGAACGAATGGGAACTCACATTTGTTTTTGCCTCATTGGGGCCCCCCATGCATTTTTCTGCCCCACGATACATATTGTCACATTTTTGTATCGCGATATATTGAATTTCGATATATCGTCCCATCCCTAGAAGAAGAGCACAACCACTTCACAGGCACCAAAATGTGAAAAATTGACTCGATACACCACAGAGTGCCCTAGGTAACAGGTAGGGCTGAGAGAAGACTCCTTTGGAATATAATTTACCCATTCTCTCACATGTTGGAACAAGACAGCCATGGTTGATGGATAACACTTCCAACCATTCACTTCCCCGCTCTTATCCTGTGGATGGAAACATTTCATCCTCAAAGAGACAGTCACCCAACTGCCAATTTACTTTATATTTTTCTAATGTGTCTTTAATCAGTGCTAATTTGCCAGATTAATCTCCCTGTTGAGTTTAGTGGGAAAAATGAGCCTGGGCTAAATTGCTAGGGTTCCCGTTGAGAGATCAGGGAGAAAGTTAATGAATTAGCGGTGGTGAAGGGCAAGGTGTCAGCGTGAATTTAAAGCGTGAGGTGCTTCTTATTTGCTTCTGCTGAGCGCGGGCAAGAGAGTAAACATCAGCGGCAATCTATGGCATTAGCTGTCAAACTGGGGGTCCCACAGCGGTCTTCAAAAGGGGTCCAAGGGCTCCCCAGTAAAGAATATAGAAGAAGTTTAATTTCGCTCATTTAACTCGGTTCGGAGTAATGTTTGTTTGTAATGCGCTCAGTGGTTAGGGACGTCCTTGACTTGATCTATCTGGGGGTTCCACAGCATGAGAAAGTTTGAAAAGGCAGTCCAGTCAGACAGATCTGTTGATGTGTTACTTTATAAAGGAAGACAGATGGGAAACGTTGGCCTGAATACAGATGAAGGTTGGCAGGTGGCACCAAATTGAGGTGAAAGAAAAAATACAATTGCTTATCCTCATTGCCTCAGAGTGCTGCCCATGTATTTAGCCTTTTGAATGACAAATTAGGTAGATTTGAATGAGATAAAAGGAACAATGCAAAAGAACCAAACTATTATGAAAAAGAGCCGTTGCCCGTCTACGTTGCCTCCAAACAGAGATTCGAGAGATTAGAAAGCAGGATACCCATCATTTTGAAATACTTGGTGGCTTAAAAGCAGGCCTAATACTCACAGAGGTATTTCATTAGGTATTTTCATGCTTAAAATCTTGAACAATGAGCATTAGAACTTGTTTTCCAAAATCGATGTATGTCATTTTGGAATTAAACCTGTTAACCATGCCTTATGGCATCTGGAGTGGCAAGCATGACACATCATCAGTCACCATCCTGTCATCTGAGAAGAGGGTAAACACAGCATACCTTGGAGTGCAGACTGGAGTTTTAGTTCTACAAATATTTCTTGAGGACAAAGCTGCTCTGGAGGCAGAAATAATCTTATTGGTTGAGATAAACCAAGAAGGAACTCTGGATATGAATAGCGGATACGTATCACTACCTTTACACCAGCAATTGCATCACACAGGAAGAATAATATAGTTTTATAGAAAATTAATAGCCTATCGCATAGTCATGACTGCTGAACATTAGCAATTTCTTGAATGTTTTTGGTATGCATTCTATTATTTGCTCTCAATCTTGCCCACCGTTTCCCCACAGCCAGGAGGACTTCTTGATCTCCTTCAGAGGAAATCACTCTAAGCTATCTGTAATTAACCTTAACTAGAAAATATAGCCTGTCGAGTCTAACCACATTTTACATTCTGATGCCTTTGTGGGCGGAAATGTCAATGTTTTTCACTTTTGTGGATTAAATAAATATATTTTTATAATGTGAGCAAGAGTGGCACCTTTCCACTTGGGCAATTCAACTTTGCTTTTGGTTGCGTGGGCGCTGTCTTTAGTCTGTCGTATTCATGACTTCTAAAACAACTTTTGATGGTTTGGAGCAGCTAATATGGAATAAGTGAGCGCTAATGTAGGCTATAATGACAGAGACAGTCATTATCGCAAAATAAGACCCTGATGTATGGCTACTCACCAATGACAATCATTTGACACATAATATTGAATTAAAGTGATTGTATTACGAGCTAAAGTAATGTACAAGCTTCTGCCAAAAAAATACTTACTTACTTACATACTTACTTACAGGACTGCAACCATAGAAACATCTGTTGCCAACATCCATGGCTACACTGTAGCAGAATTGTAACCATAGCAATGTCTGTAGCTAGCTTCCATGGCTACACTGTAGCAGAACTGTAACCATAGAAACGTCTGTAGCTAGCATCCATGGCTAGAAATCAACAAAATCTACCAGACTGACATGACTAGATGTGAAACAGCAGTCTGTTATTCAGAAATAACTGACCTTCGAATGCGTTCACTGGCCAATCAGAATTGAGAACTCAACATTGCCATGTAATTGCTGGATAATGTAATACTTCCAAATGTAATAAAATGTCCCTCTAAATGAATCCAAAATGTAATAAACGTGATATTGTATTTTTCTTTTCCTGATAATGTAATATTGCATTAACTGACAATTATTACATTATAAAGGATGTAACATTTCTTTATCACAATATCAGTCTGAAGATGTAATTACATTATTACATTAATAGGTTTTATTCAATTTTCGTCCCTTTTTAGAGGGAGATTTTTTATTATGTTTTCACAAATGATTACTCTGGTATTAATTACAGCATCGGTTGCTACAGGGGTAAATCTGGTAAGAAATATTATGAGTTGCTAAATAAATTTGACAACAGGAAATTGAAACACAGGCTTTTATATCAGTAGAGGACAGAGGACTGATCCTGACAGCGTACAGCAGGAGTGTGTGTGTGTGTGTGTGTGAGAGAGAGCGAGAGAGAGTTACAGAATATGAATGTTTATATGCCACACATACAGGCAGTAGTCACATTGTAAAACAGGATCCCTAATGTGACAAGGGATTGACACTAAGCTCGCAATTCAACACGGAAATACTGTATGTATACACACACACACACACACACACACACACACACACACACACACACGGCAGATGCAAACTTTGCATTTCCTTTGGGATGGTTTAGGCTATTCTCTGGACAAGAGCCAGCTGTCAGCTCTCTGGCTCAATTCACTCGCTTATTCCCTCTATTTTTTCCCACTCTCACTGTCTCTATCTACCTCTCCCTCTCTCTCTTTGCTTTCCCCTCTTTCTCTCTCCCTCTCTCTCTCTCTGTCATAGCCACCGATTCTATCTGTCTCATTCTCTCATGCACCAAAAGAGGCTTATGTCGCGAGTGTTGATGCTTTTTTTTCTGAGCAAATAACAGAGAAGACGACACCGGCAAACAATGAGGCCCCTTTTTTCCACCGCGGATTAAATGTCTGTTTTGTCGCACCGGAGCTATTTTAACCCGACTAAAGGGCCTGACTCCTCAACAAAGGCGGCGCACTCTCAAAGTGTCAGGGAGAACTTTACAAGTGGTATTTTTGTAACCCTGCAATCTAAACAGGCGCACAGGCTCTCTTTATATAATTTCACCGACTCGCACAGATGTCAAGGCGAGTAGGAGTGGATCATCGCTCCCCGTCTCTTTGTTATTGTACTCTGATGAGAGATAATAGCTGTGTTGCCATCTGACTGACAAGACTTTAACAACACTTTAGAGATGTCTCTGTTTATATTCATTTCAGTCATCCAGGTCGTAAGATGTCCGAAAAAATAAAAGCAAAAAACCACCGGACGAGACGCTTCGCCACTCTTCGCCAGGCTTCAGGACAGACAGAATACTCCTGCAGGGGGGGACGGCTCAAGACCGGCAGTCCTCTTCGGTCCCTCTTTTCCTAGCGAAGTGGATCCAGGGATAAAGGAGGTTGTCCCATTCGGCGTTAGGCTGTACTCGGCCGCTGGACTTGCTCACAGTGGGAGACTCTTCCATCAAAACGCATTGTAAAGTCAACTTTATTAATACTGAAAACAGAAACACATAAAAAAGGATAAAAGTTGGTTCACTTCAACATCAAAAGTAGTTAAAGGAGAAAAAACGAATAAAGCTAGACAACGGCAGACAATAAAACACAATGCTGCAGAATTGCCTCGTGATTAAAAATGTTGTAAAATATTCTTTAGACCATAAAATCTGTTTCCTTAAAAAAAAAAATCATTGTGTCATCAAATTTAAGCATCCATATTTCAGCAGCACATACAGGAGAGTGCTGGAGAGATATCTAGGTTGATCTGTTTTTATCTGTTTTTTCCTCCTCTATGGCTGGTTGCAGTTGATGGATTCATCTCAGCTCTGTGAAGGAACTTTTTTTTTTCTTCCTATGGCAATTCTTTCCTCCAGTGTCATCAGGCCAGAGAGTTCGGTGGATGCATTTAGAACTTGTATATTTAGGAAGTCTGGAGGAACCTGGAGCTTTGCAGTTGTGCTTTCACTACGTTACACCAGGCAGGCATTGCATATTCAAACAGCCGTCACATATATGATTGATGCATTTTCCACGTCCGCTGCGTGTTCTCTTGGAAGTTCGTACCTATAAACTTTGCTGTAGAGTTGGCCTGAAGTTTGTCCGGATAGCTTAAGGCAGTGGTTCTCAACGTGGGGTCCGGGGACCATCAGGGGTCCTTGAGGGGGTTCCAGAGGGTAGCCAGCAAACTGATGAATTGTTAAACTTCAGCATTATTTCATTTACAAGAAGTTAAAACAATCAGAGAATGTAGATTTGGGTCCGAAAATCTCATCAAATGGGGGTCCGTGGCCCCTAATGTGTACTAAATTAGGGGTCCATGATATGAAAAAGGTTGAGAATCACTGACTTAAAGGAGTAGTTCACCCAAAAATTCTGTCATCATCTACTCACCCTCATGCCAAATGAAACACAGGTGAAATTTGTTAGTCCATATAACACACAGGGAGGTTGCCAGCACAACTTTGTAGCAGCCTTCTCCAAAACAACTGAAGTCAATGGGGACCTGTTCTTTAGAGTTCCAGAACAAAAACAGCCAAACAATCACACTGTGAATAGAAAGATCTATACACCATTATTTGTTGCAAATCAATCAGCTGTAGTTAGGATTTGCACTAAATGATGATGTAAATATACTGTAGGTCTTTTTGGAACTCTGAAGAACTGGTCCCCATTGACTTCAGTTGTTTTGGAGAAGGCTGCTATGGAGTTGTGCTGGCAACCTCCCTTTGTGTTATATGGACAAACTTCACCTGTGTTTCAACTGGCATGAGGGTGAGTAGATGATGACAGAATTTTCATCCTGTCCAGTCCTGTGAAAGTCGTTAGAGTCGCATCAGTGGAGGTGTGAATTGGTGTGAACCTGCTGGGGTAAGATGTTGAAACCCGGCATTGGCCCTATGGTGACACCCCTCCTCCAGGTTATGAATGAGAGTAAGCTGGCGTCTGTGAACTGCAGAGGTAAAGATGTATTAAACAGCATTGTATGTAGCGGACAAGTGATCCCCCAGTCCCCCCCTCTCTTTAGCGAGGGTCGCTCCAGTTTGACATATATGACCTCCTTAACGTCTCTTTCAAGCCATCCGTCTACTCTATCCATTATGTCCATTATGATCCTCGAAGTTGGGTTTCTTGTCCTGTAGGTGAGTATAAATCACACCCCTCATTGCACTTAGCAGCATAGACAATGTTGCTCCATTGGGGTTTCGGTATGTGGTCCTTTGGATAAAGGATTTGGAGATGAAGACAATAAATATCTCAACCGGTGGAGATTAAGGCCAAGTCTTAATCGTGGGTTCGAATCTGGCCCTCGCCCTTTACTGCCTGTCATCCCCCCTCTCTCTGCTCTCACTTTCTTGTCAATGTTCTGAATAGAAAGGAATATTCATGGTAACAAAGGTACAGGTGACAGTGACAGCAGTGCAGTAGACTTTGGTCCATTTTTCCACTGGGGATTAAATACCTAGTTTTACAGCCAGTTTGACAATTTCCATTTCTTTAACATCAGAAGAAGTAGCAAGGTTTTTTTTTTCATTTGTTTTTATATGATTGTAGTAGATCTCCTTTAATTAAACTACACTGACAGCTACTGTAGTTGTCATAGTGTTTGACTGTTTGTCTTTTATAATCTGAGCCCTTATCTGTGTTTGCTCTGTCTCATTTCTACCTGACATTGTATGCAAAGTGCCAACATGAGAGAGAGAGAGAGAGAGAGAGAGAGAGAGAGAGAGAGAGAGAATATTATAATAATGAATAGACTGACATGGATTAACATGGATATGGGGCATATAATATTGACCATGTGATGAAAGATCCACCTCAACCCCCATTGATTCAACTGACATTTGCTATTTATCAAGTAAAGGCCCCTGCCCCTTCCCCACTGTCATACTGTCATTCATTAACACAACATCAGAAATGCCATCCTGGTTTGCACCTACCTGCTTTCAATTTACTTTGTATTTACGAAAGGTCTCTGTTACTTAGATTACAGGGGCTTCAAAGTGATTAACTGTCAATCCTCATGTTTGTCTAGTAGCACTTTGACTTTTAGTTGGGGTGCTAGTCAGGACAAGGCCCGACAAAGTAGAAGTGTAGGTTTAGTCTCAGTTAGAGCATACAACAGGTGTATGAAAACACAAATAGGATCTTTTTTTTTTAATCATAAATCCTTAAATAAACTTGAGAATAGCCAATAGGCGATTGATATAACAGTGTGCATCTTTTCAATATTTGTAACAGGAATAATGAACACAAACCAATCTCCAAGTCATACCATACAGTATAAGGAAAAGTTCACCCAAAAGTGAGATTGCTAGTGCTGCTCTGTGGTTTGTCTATGGAGATTGCATGGCTGTGTGCTTGATTTCATATACCTGCAGCAATGGGCGTGGCTGGTAGCCAAATCCACTAATTAGAAGGAGTGTCCGCATACTTTTGGACCTTGTAGTGTACACATTCCTATTGGTACTTATGGGGAAAGGGCCCATCAAATCCATTCCCAGCATTTCAATGAATGATTCACCAGGGTCTGTGCAACTTTCCAGCAAGCTCCCAGCTTTCATGTTTGTACTGTTGGCACACCTAACAACTCTTGATCTGCTCCTTCACATCCATGCTCAGCCTGGGCCAATAGACAAGGCTCTGCATTCTCTTGTTGGTCTTATATCCCCCAAGATGGCCAGCAAGGGGTTCTTGATGGAACAGCTGGAGAAGTTGCAGTCTCAAAGCATCAGGTATGTATAGTTGGTACAAGGTCTCACAGTCCTGTAGATCAGATCTTCCAGAATTGCCAGTTTGGACGTAGAATTCACTGTGACCAGGATGTCCTGGTAGAGAGCTTGGCATTCGGGGACCTGCTGCTGTCCCACACTGCTTGAATAAAGACTGGGAGGTCTTCAGGTGAGTCTGGCTTGATAGATGTCATGGTGGCACATGTCATGGTGGCACAGATGGATTGAGTAAGGCACTCTCTATCAGACAGGGTTCTGGATAGGGCATTGGGAACTGTATTGTATTTACCCTTCCGGTACTCAACGGTGAAAGTGAACTCCTGCAGCCATAGGGCTCACCTCGTGAGTCGTGTGCTGGGCTTAGTGGTCTCCCACATAAGCGAAGAGTGATCTGTGACCACTGTGAAGAGTCGTCCTTTGAGATAAACTCTCCACTTCTCCAGGGCCCAGATCACAGCCAAACACTCCAGTTCGGTGGCAGAGTAATTCCCCTCAGCGGAATTAAGGCTCCAGCTGGCAAAAGCGAGGACTTCCTCGGCCTCCAATCCTGTCTGCTGCACCAGTGCAGCACCTAAACCCACTTCGCTGGCATCAGTGTAGATCAGGAAAGGAAGACTAAACTTGGGGTGACCCAAGATGGGAGGTCACCAGATGTTCTTTAAGAGTCTCAAAAGCTGCTTCAAACCGTGGAGACCAACTGATCCCACCCCCTTCCTCTTCAAAGCTTTGAGTGGCTCAGCTGCTTGTGAGAAGTTTGGCACAAAAGATGGTACCAACCGGCCATGCCCAGAAGTCTTTGAAGAGCTTTGAGGTTGGTGGGCACAGAGAAATCTCTCACTGCTTCTGTCTTCTCAGGTTCCACTTGGACATTGGCATTTTCATATAAATAAATGACCCAGCTCATGAAAGCTTTTACATTTGCTGTTTTAAACACCTGGTTGGTCTTTCCCAGGAAAAATTGTAGTGCCACCTACAGAAACTTAAACTTCATCAACAGAAAATCCAAGGAAAAATATGTCACAGTATTGAACACACTGTTTGATTGACAAATGATCTCTGGGAAGAGATCTTTAGTGCAGAATCACAGCAGAAATGAATGTTTAGCATCAAAGATGGAGAGAAAATAGAAAAAAACACCCTAAGGCAAAGTCTTGTTTTCAAGCATTGGAGCATTGGAGAAGTAGTGGACTAAAGCTGGTCTATTTTGCTGCTGTCATTGCTTTAACTGGTCATTGCATTGAGCTTTTATTATTTAGGCCACTTTATGCCCTTCTCTACTTACCTCTCGCTCTAACTCTGTCTTTATCTCTCTCCCTCTATTTCTTTTTATCACGTTGTCATCTTCCCTTCCCTCTCTTATCCACTGAAGAGATGCGTTTCTACATTACGTTGCCCAGTCACGACTGTATTTCTGGCACCTTGTGGCATTCTGCCTCCTGGTTCCAATTTAAATCATAGGGTCTACGTCCTTGACCCGTTGTGAAGTGGTCCTCCCTCCCACCACTTGCCTCTTATATGGCACAAGGCCACAAAACTTCATTATACAGTTCATTAAAATGAAAACTGGCCAGGGAGAGAGGGAAAGGAAAAGAGAACAATGATGGGGAGAAGAGAGGTTTGAAAAGAAAGTGGCTCCTTATTAAGCATGTAACAATATAGGAATATATGGATTCAGTGGTCAACAGCTGATTCATTCATTTATCCCCCCAAAAATAGTTGATATAAGCAGGTTTAAAGGTTTTGGTGGTAAATTACATAAGATAAGGCCTGTTGGTCAACTTATTCATTAATATCCACGATCTCTGGTGCTCCAGGCTAACACTTTAGCATACACTGTATTGAGTGATAGTAGGCTCCATGCTAACACTTTAGCATACACTGTATTGAGTGATAATAGGCTTCATGCTAACACTTTAGCATACACTATGTTGAGTGATAGTAGGCTCCATGCTAACACTTTAGCATACACTATGTTGAGTGATAGTAGGCGACTAGCATTATCTCAAAAGGGATAGGATCAGTCTTCCAGTCCATGATCCATCAAACAAGAACACACAAAGCCCCAAGTACAACAGGTGTCAAGCGTACTGCCAGTGAGGAGGGTGGCTGGGATTACTATTAAAGAGGGTTGGTTCTCCATACGAGAACTCTGCTGCCAATAATTCCAGATGGGACTTGAACCCACAATCCTCGGCCTTATCCTTCAGGCCACTGGTTTTACACCACAGCCAACTGTTATTTAATGAGGTAGGTTTACCATGGCAGCTGGTGCTCCTAGTTTAACCTATTGAGATGAAATGTGGAAAAGTGGATGATGTATCTGAAAGCCAAACCAGACATAAGGCCTTCGGTGCTTTGATTCAAAGAACACGTATGCAGTGGCATTAAAGAGCAGCACATGCCCTTATAGTAGAGGATTCTACAGTGGGTGAACAAAATAAAAAAACATAAAAGATGAGAAACGACATTAACCTTGAAATAACTCAGTGGGTCTGGATGGGTTTAAGCCAGAGGAAGCCTTCAACTCACAATGTCTGTTGCCAAGTGAAAAACATGGTGATGGATCTGTAATGGTATGGGCAGCCATCATGTGGGTCAAGAGGTCTGATGATTGCTCTGCATGGTTATACTGTATAATGGACATGGAATTAACCCCCTGATTGTGTTCCCATATTTGAAGATGAGAGTGGTTTCATGAGCATCAGGACGTCTCCCTCCATGGCCTTTCCAATCACCGGATCTAAATATCATTTATGGGAAATAGATTTTCACCTCCTTCATCCATCAAAGAACTGGAGGCTTTCCTTGTAGAAGAAAGCTCAAATATCCCACTACACCAGGACTTGATGGCGGCAGTACAAGGAGGACCGAAGCTCTTCTGAAGGCAGAGGGTGGCCCTACTCCTTATTAGCTGCTTGATATTCATAAGTTGTTTGTTGTCCGTTATGTTTTCACCCCCTGAATGTGTCCACTTATTGTTTATTGCTTTGTAAGATGGATCAAATCATTTGAATTGCCCACCTCCCCTAGAGTGCCATGAATCTAGGTAGTCTTTCTATGACTGTTAAGCCAGCCATGAAGACCGAGGAGTCATTTCTGATATGCAATTAAGTTTGGATAAGCAGGTGAAGAGAGCTGTCTCGCTTTTTCCAGGTGAGCTGATTGTCTGATTTGTTTTCAAAGTGATGCTTCGCTGCCAGGCATTGCCTCCCATGAAGACACACTCATGCAGTCAAAGACACACGAATAACACACACACGTGGAGGGAGGGAGGGACAGAGGAAGGAAGGAAGAAGTGAAAGGAATGAGTTCTCACATCTGGTCAGCTGTTTACACTAGGAAGTGGCAAGCTCTTTTCAAGTTTCAATATCATGGATAATAAAAAAAACAACCTGTGGCTCATGTTGTAGAGAGAGAGAGAGAGAGAGAGCTGTTGCACTTCACAAAGAATGATTGATCCAGTGTACAAGTGAGTGAGAAAGTTTTAAATTAACACACAGTACCTGATTCTATACACAAAATAGCACTGAAAACATAGTTGTGTGCATTTTTGTTATTTATTTTAAATTGTAAATATGAATTCTTTTGGCCAGTATTTTTTTTTTCTTTCCAGGTATACCAGCCCATGGAAGGTGAGCCAAAACGTTAATTTTGGACACTACATACCCACACACAGTGAGAGACGCCAGCATGAAGAATGGATGTAGTTACATAACACCAAACCATCAAATAGAATAAAGCATGTATAGAGCAGAGATCAATAGCATTTCACTCACTGTAATTCCCTTCGATTGGGCTTCCTGAAGGGAAAATACACCCTAAACCAAAAGTCCCTTTTGCAATTCATTTGATTTTAAAACTCTCTCCAAACGTTTGAAAATAGAAAACTGGGATTTCTGGAGATTTCCCATATACAGTATGATGAATGAGAGAGTGTGTCACTGTGAAGTCTGTTTTAGGGTGGAATTTCCCTGTAAAGTAATTCAGCCTCAACGGGAACGCTATGCAACTTTTATCCGACACCATATGGAATGCAAATGTACGCTATTTATCTTGGAAATGCATTAATAAATCACTTCCTACCTTTGAAAGCATGGAGTCAAGTGGAGTGTGTGTGCCTGTGTGTATTTGTGTGTGTGTGTGTGCGAGATTACAAAGCATGAATGTGTCCAGGGGAGCTGAAAGTAAAGTGGCAAACTGCTGTGAGCATTGTGTGTGTGTGTGTGTATATATACAGTATGTATGTGTGTGTGAGTGTGTCTGTATGTGTAATCTTTGAAACTGAGCATCCAGGGGAGTGTAAAGTGGTATCCTGCTGTGAACAGATGTATGTGTGTGTGTGTGTGTGTATATGTAAGAGTGTAAGGTACAGTGTTGCGAATTCATTGCCCACTGCGATCAGTGTGTGTGTGTGTGTGTGTGTGTGTGTGTGTGTGTGTGTGTTTTTGCGCAAGCCCACTTGTTTGAGCATGATGTGGCAGCTCATTAGCATTCCCACCTGTTGTGAGTCGTGTGTGCGTGTCTGTGTGTGTACACGCCTTAGTGATCGCCTTGTGGGTTGCTAACGTGTGTGTGTGTATGTGTGTGTGTGTGTGTGTGTGTGTGTCCCCTATAGATGATTACATGCTCAGACCAGTTGTCACAGTCATGCATCAAAGCGCTTCCTCCTCTGTCAGACCGACGAGAGAGAGACTGATGAAACTCGGAAAGAGATGAATAACGGAGAGAGAGAGAGAGGGAGGGGGGAGAAAGAAAGTGGGATAGTAAAGAGGGATGAGAGAAAGGGCAGAGAGCGATAGTGATAGAGTGAGTGAGAAAGTGAGCAACGGAGCGTAAGAGGAAGATAGGTGGATAGATAATGATGATGATTATCCTTTGCAAATGCTTTGGCAACATAGATCTTTTCTCTGTCATGCCAATAAAGCAGATCTGAATTGGATTAAAAAAAAAAGAAAAACAGAGAGAGAGGGAGAGGTTTTTTAATTTTCTTGGTAACATCTGTGGTGTTTCTGCACTGCTCTTCCCAGAGATCAGCTGTCAATCAAACAGTGTGACCAGTCTTTTTTCCTCACTTATGCAATATCAGTCACTCACTTAATATGACAATGTCCCAGATTGTTGAACCGTTCAATTAGACCTTTGAAAGAGAGAGCGATGGAGAGAAAGTCTGATGAGAGAAAGTTCAAGAGGTTATGAGAATCAGATGAGGGGGGGGGGGAGAATGGAAGGAAAGAGAGGAAACAAGCCGAGGTGAGAGAGAGAGAGAGAGAGAGAGAGAGAGAGAGAGAGAGAGAGAGAGATCTGTCTGCTCACCTTTGACCACTTCGTAGAAGAGCGAGACAAATTGACACCACCAACAGTGTGTTTATGCCTGTCTATATGTGTGAGTGGGCGTGTTTGTCTGTATTTTCTGCCATACAAGCCAAGCTAATTAACACAACAAGTCTTCCTGCCAGATCCCCTTCAAACCAGAACAAATGTTGCCCGATGTGAGGAGCCTGATCAGCGGTGAACTCGTAGTGTGGGGAGTCCAAGGAGGTCAGTACATCCGGACAGCTGTGCTAGGGGACACGAGGCCTTTTAACATCACCAGCTGTTCTTTTTAAATGATCGTTTCAAGCCAATTTCTGATCGGAAAATCAGACTTTCAGCCCCTGCAGATGTAGGCTTTGAGACGGGATTGTGTATTTGCTCGTATCACACTGTTCCGCCAATGAGGAATTCGAGAAATGTTTGGGAATTCCTATTGGAGTGAGCCACGGTAGAGGGACGAAGTACCCTAGAACAGTGGTTCTCCGGGGACCACCAGGGGTCCTTGAGGTGGTTCCAGGGGGTCCCCAGCAAATTGATGAATTGTCAAACTTCAGCATTATTTCATTTACAAGAAGTTAACACAGTTAGAGAATGTAGAAGAATGACTGTTTTGATCATAGTTTCACTGTTTTCTCTCTACCTACAATACAGACACTCATGGAATTCTGGACAAAATCATATCTGACAATAAAAGTATTCTCAGATTTGGGTCTGAGAGACAAAATCTTTTCAAATGGGGGTCTATGGCTCTAATGTGGACTAAATTAGGGGTCCTTGATATGAGAAAGGTTGAGAATCACTGCCCTAGAACCCCATGCTGGGAGACCAGAACTTAACTGCGCTCATGGTCACATGGTCCATGTCATATTTCCACTTCTTACCCTGAAGTCAGACCTTGCACCTTTGGCTAAGCGCCAATGGTGAAAATGACTTATTTACCAGCTTCCGATATAAATGCTAACATCAACCCGGTGATCTTAACACCCGATGAGGTTCCCTGGGCAAAATGTACCATTGAGGTTCATAGTATTCTGCAGCTAAAACGGTGGTTACAGTGTCGTGGACTTCCGAGGAAAGTAAAGAAAGATGAGTTAATCTGCAGGTTGGTTGAGCTAGAGTGGCAGCTGTCACTTTGGCCGTACGTAATCACAATTCCCCCTTAACTCCCCCAATTAACTATAGATTGTTAATCAAACGCCCTTAATTAATATTGATATGCATGTAAATGTGCTTGTGATTCCATGGGTGAGAAAATGGCAAAGCCGGAGTAAGACGGAAAAGAGAAACTTTGATATTTAGCGGGTTTGATGACAGAGGGAACAACGTATTTTTTTCGATTGGTGTGTGTAATATTACTAAAATTGCAAAAAATTGAAATTTGTTACAGGAAAACTAATATATTACCTAACTAATTAACTGTCCCTGACAATTAAGGCGCAGATGTACAGTACACCTGAACCCCAGCTTGACAGGAAATGTGAAGATAATTATAGATCAATTTTTCAGAAAACTGTATTCGGAGAACTCAACGGGATGATTCAGTCAGTGGAGGAGGCCTGTTGGTGGGAAGCCTGAACATGAATCAATAAAAAATAAAACTTAAACAAAACTATACCTAATATTCCTAATGGATATGGCAACTGTGAGGGTACTTGAAGATCACACATCTTTGTATGACTAGGTCCCAAATATATACACTCAGAAATCACACTTATCTGCAAGTTACACAGAATCTCTTGTTTCCTGTCTAGTGCCGCTAACAGGTTCCGACTGGCCGACCCCGTTTCACCCTGCCTGTTAAAGCATGAATTCTGATAACTTAAGTCCCCCAGAAAAGGAAATGTCCATCAATTATATGAACCAAAGCCACCTTCCACTGCATTGTGGGTACAAAACTGTAATTTATTCACATTACTTCTGAGCTATGTAAATACCAAGTGGATTCAGTAATGACATTCATGTGGCAGTGGAACATATTTAATTTAAACATTTTTATCTGGGGCTCCTGATTTACATTTTGAAACCTGGGAACCAAGTCATTGATGTAAAGACTGTGTAAACAGCTGTCAGTATTGGTATGGCTCAGAGAAAAACTGTGCTAAAGAACATGAACTGTCTGTCTACATACTGTTTGTGTTGTAACTACATAGCAAAAAACCTGCATGTTTATCTCTAATTTTCTCTTTTATTTACTGTATCTGACAGGTGCAAATTCAATTTCAACATTATAAACAGTTATAAAATACATGGATGTCAGTAAGAAAATAAACCAGTGTTTCTCAATTCCTGAAAATGTCACTTAGGATTCTGGCAATGTCAGTAGTATGTTCCACAGATATATGAATACTTAATCCACTTAATTCGGTACTGGATCCACTTACTTCACTTAAAAACAATTCCCACTTTCTCTAGAATAGATCCTCTTTACAATGGAATACCTGTTGCTGTGTTCAGCGCATGGTGCAGAAAAAGAAAAAACCCACAATGAAAATACACATTTTCGCATAAAATATCTTTGACGGTGCTCTGTTGGATCCGTGGACCACGACACATACCGCACCACTGTACAGCAGCTAAAACATATGCGCAATAGCTGCAGCTATTTCAGGAAAAAAAAATGTATTTGCATATAAAATATAGCATCATCTCGCTACTTCATAGGCTATGTCACAGAATGCACCAGAATTAACTCGGGGAAAATGTAGGTTAATCACCAGTATGAATATTTATACAAATCCATCGCATTAAACTCCTCAGTTACAAGGAATGAGTGTCTTTGTCTGCATTCTTAACTTCAATAATTAAAACCTCATGCTGCCAAAATACTGATTTATAAGCCGCCAAGTGGTTTATTTTATTGGAAATATGTGAGAATATGTGTGTAGAAATGTGTGTGTGTGTTAATAATTAAGTAGGCCCTGTGTAGAAGAACTTTTGTTGGCTCTCTCATGTTTAGTGTGAAATCTGTTTCAATGGTGATGATCTATGTTCCGGAACATTAAGTGTGTTGTGAATTGTGCTATAAATGAGCCTTGGTCACAGAGCGGTATTGAACGTACCACCACGGGTCTCCCATTGTTTCAGGAGGTTGGGAATATAGTCAAAACATTATTAAAAGGTCCTTGGGATTCCAGCTGTTATGATTAAACTAGGAAGAGCAGTTGCCATGGTGATCCTAGCTCGTTAAACCCCACCTGGCTGTGGTTTTGCTCCAGCGGCCCAAAGCAGGGGTGGGCAATCATGTGCCACGGAGGGCCGAGAGCCTGCAGGAGAACCACACCAGATGGTTGCACTGACTAGTTCCTCCTCTCGGGTTGTGGGTGTGTTAAAGACCCATGTTAGTGACTTTGAATTCAGTTTGTGCTGTTGGCAAATCACCTTAAAAGTGAAAAAGATTCCGGAAAAACATAATTTTTCTTCATTTTCACGGCTACTTTTTCAGTGGAATGGGCCTTTAATCGGTGAAATCATTTGGTGTAGTCTTTGGTTGGACTGCAGTCTATTGGCCTGAAAGGTGTACAGCCTGGAAGTTATGAAGACCAGATGGCTAAATTGAAGAAAAACCTGAAAAACAAGAAAGTTCAATTCATTTAGAGGTACTGAGTCGAAATGAACGATTCACCAAAAAGAGTCGAGCTGCCCATCACTACAGAAGCAGAAAAAAGGAGAAAATTAGGGGTTATGTATAAGGAATTTTACATCATTACCTCTGTATTCAAGATAGGAATTGTAAAATATATACAGAGAATAGCTAAATAAATACAGTGAATAGCTAAATAAATAAATATGTTGTTGGTATCATACATTTTCTATGAGCTATGCTTTTGCTGTGTGGATTTTATGAATACCTTGCCGGTTCTGCCACCGTTTTCAGTGTATATTTCTTCCCTCAGTGAAACCTAGGAGCATGAATTATTAAGGTCAAAGTAAAAGTGATTTAGAGTCGAACATCCTTGGAGAAACCTACGTTGGATGGTAATAAAAAGTCCAACAGTACTAAGAGGAATGAGAAATAATGGGACATTTTATAGCGCGACTGGAAGAGTTTTCATTACTATTTATCACGCACAGATCACAGGAGGAGGGTAAAGAAACAGAACTGCTGTTGTCACATTTTGATTCACGCTGTAGCACACAAACACACACACACTCTCATGCTTATGTGTACACAGACGCACATACACACACACACACACAAAGGCCTGGATTTCAGTTTTTCTCTTATATTGCTGCAAGGATTATGGAATAATTAGCAAATTATTTGCATCATTAATATATTTTAACAGCAGAAGTAGCAGTAGCAGATGTGCCTGACTAACTCAACAAAGACACAGTACTCTGAAATGTTGGAAACAACCTCAAAGCTGCATCAAGAAAGATTTTTATGCAAAAATACACCCGATTTATCAGCCTGAACCACAAAGTGGGCAGCAACAGAGATACCGTAGATTTGCTCTATTCGGCCAAATTAATTTCTGGTGTCTAGTATGGTCACCAGCAGGAAGTGTTGGTCGTTACTTTGTAAAGTGTAACTGTAAAAATATTAGTTTTTCCTCTAAAGGTCCCATATTCTCCACATATTCTCCACTTTCCAGTGTTTTATTTTATGTCTTGAGGTCCATTCAGAGCTGTTTGTGGACCAAAAACACTCTCACTCCATTTTTACACAATTTTTCCAGCATCTCTCTGAGCCTTACCAAGAACAGGCTGTTTCTGTTTTTTGAATACTTGAATACTCTGTTTTTTGATACTTTCACCATGTTTAGATAGCACATCCAAATCCTTTACAAACAAAGAGACAAGGGAAATCCTGTTTTACATGATATGGGACCTTTAACGGAGTGAAGTAAGGCATTAGTGTTTCTATTTCAGTAATCCCATTACAATTCTAACAGATCTAACAGATAGGCCATTATACTTACATTACATAACTTCTTTATTGGCGTAATATCTGTGAAAGATTCCCCTTATCCTGCCTTCAAGTCATGTCGGAAATAATCAGAATTATGGTAGAGCGCACATGAATGAGCCAACAAAGTGGTAAATACTCCCTGTAGTCCCCGATGTCGGAGCTTCCCACTGGCATGTGAACAAGTTAATATTCGTACCGTAAGGAAACAATTAACAGAAACAAATGGCTGCCTAGAAGGTAGGATAAAGGCATTCAGACATCTGAAAAAGTATGGTATGCTTTGGAAAATGGTCAGTAGTAATGTAAGTGTATGTGCAGTGTAGTAAATGGGCTAAAACATGTCTAAAACCTTGACATAGCTCTTATAAAAGAATGATTTTGTCTGTCACTATTTAGACTACTTCTGCTGATAATGTGGGCTTAGGTCGACAATATTTATTTGAACGCAAGCAGCATCGTTTTAGGGTGTAAGGCAAAAGTAATGAAACAAGTACTGTAACTAATTACTTTTCTCCGGGAATAATAAGTAAAGTGATTTGTTACTCTTAGTTTTTACATTAGTTTTACATTTAATTTCATATTAATGACAAGCTGCAAGGAGCAACAACAGTATCATCATCATCAAGGATAATGAAAAAATAAAAGTGATAGCTAACAATGAAAGCACAGAAAAACAAAACACAAGTAGAGAGGAAAATAATCAAGTAAAAGAAAAAAAAAACAAGAAAAACAGTAACAAACAAACCTTTAAATATTTCAGTTGATCTCCCTCCTCATATTTTTTCGTTTCAGTCTGTGGCTTCAATTATAAAACTGAACTCCTGGCACAATAAAGAGGTCACTTTATATATTAATTTCTAGGCACAGAGCTGACAAGACAATAACAAACTAGATTACAGAGCAACTTGAGGAAAAAAAGGCTGTCATCATTCATTTGGAAATTTTGGCAAAATGAAATCAAGAGATCATATTGATTTTCTATGTCTTTATTATGCACAGATACACCCAGAAGTGAAAATAGTGTATTTCCACGCTTCACAGATTAGAAAATTGTATTGGGAAACATATTTACAAAGTTATTGATAAAATATAGCCGCAAACGGCCATGAAAGGGGTTCAAGTCTGTTCTGAACGGTACTGACGTTGCGAATAAAGTGTCAGTGGTTCTGAGGACGTCGTCCAAATATATCCCTTGATATATCTGCCAAGTTTCGTGATCATTGAACAAACGGGTGAGGAGTTACGGCCATTTTTGTGTTAGGCCACGCCCATTTTTGGCATTTGCGGCGGTACACATGTTCGAAATGCCATTCCAGACAAGGCTGAGAAGTTTAGAACCGATTATGCAAATGGCCTTACTGGCTGTAACATGGTTATTACACCATAGGCCCCGCCCACTTTCACCAATGATGACAAAACTTCTGATTTTGACTAGTACAGCCTCCATGAACATACATACCAAATTTCATGCAATTTTGTCATCGGGATTAGGAGCTACAGTTTTTTGGCATTTGTAGCACCCTCTACTGTTCAATCTAAAAACAGCTTTGCACACATGGTCATTGATGATATCTGAACATGTTCAGCAAGTTTCATGATGATTGGACAATCGGTCATCAAGTTATAACAATTTAGCTGACATGTCACACCCTCTCACAACTTTAAAAATTAATATTTCCGATATCAGATATCAAAAATCCGAAAAAACAGTTAGTAGTTATAGGTAGTTATAAGTTATAGAGCTTGGTCCATAGATGCTACTGACCGATTTTGGTGGTGATCGGTCAAACGGTGTAGGAGGAGATGTGTTTTTCAAAACTTTCAAAATATCTCAAAAACTTTCCAGGCAGACCTTGAGGGTCCAAATTGCAAAATTGTAGAGTTAGGACACCTGCAAATCTGTACCAAGTTTCGTCAAAATCAGACAACAAACGGTGTAGGAGTTATGGCCTTTAAAGTAAAACCTTTAATTATAGCGCCCCCTTCAGGCCGATTGGGTAAATATTTGTTAAGCTAGTAATGGGTCATAGTATCTGTCATTGGGCCAAATTTGATGTCTCTGCGATGTACCAACTCACGGGAATTCGCGCCAACGCGGATGAACAATAATAAAAAAGCACAAAAACAATAGGGTTTCAGCCCTACGGGCTTGAACCCCTAATTAAGCTCATTGTCTGCTATCAGAATGTGGAGAGAGTATTGAGAAACTGTTGCTGCATGACCCTGGGTATAGAGATTTTTCTTTGTCTAACATAAACAGAAAACAGACAGAGGTACTGTGAACACATATTGACCCATGGAAGTATAAAAAAGACAAAAACATGCACACAAAGACAAATGAAAGTCTGGTTTAAACAGTGTATGGGACATTGTGGTGGCAACACACACACACACACAGTGCTTATACAAGTCCTTGGATTCCAGTAAACAGAATACTTTTTAGAGGCAATTCACAAATAATACTATGGCTTCTGGGGCAAGGACATCAGTGTCCAGAGTCCTTCCCAAACTAAATAAATAAACAGAGAAACACATAAATAAATAATGAAAACACAAACAAACCAAAGTTACATGATTTTTCAAAGTTTCTTTTCATTAACCAACTCTTCCTCTGCCCAAAACTCTGCCCTGGTTTTCATATACATATAATATTCTAAATGGACATAAAACTGTTTGGGCTCAAAATATCAAACTTTATTTTTCAATATGCTGTGACTCCATTCATCATCAACCAGGAATACTAATTGCCTAACCTTTCGGTGTGAACAAGTGTAGCGCTGAAATGCTTCCGGCCAGATTTCGGTGTTACACTTGTTCAAAATCAAAGGTTTATAAACATAAAGAAAGCGATTCAGCATGATTCTTTTTTTAAAAGTCCCATATTCTCCACTCTCCAGTGTTTTAATTTTCTGTCTTGAGCTCCATTCAAAGCTGTGTGTGTGGTGTCATGAACCAAAAACACTCAGTCCATTTTTACACGTTCATTCTCCACCATCTCTCTGAGCCTTACCAAGAACAGGCTGTTTCTGTCACCGTGTCTTTAAGGCTCATTAATATTAACGACCCCTCTGTTCCGATTGGCTAACCATTTCAAGAGTGAAACGTGAGACGCCGCAGCCAGGCAGCTACAGGTAGGGAAAACTCTCCGGTAATAAACAATGACAACCGCTCAACCGCTTTGAAAAAAACACTTTGTTAGTCTATTATTTCTTACAAAAATGATAATGAGCGAAACTTTGTGACGCCACAAAGTTACGGAAGTCCAAACGACTCGTTTAGAGGCTCGCTTTTCTAATATGGATTGTGTGGATTTAGTTGCCGACCGTGCGTTTTGATACTTTCACCATGTTTAGATAGACCATCCAACTCCTTTATAATCAAAGAGGCAAGAGGAGTCCTGTTTTACACCATATGGGACCTTTAATGTATTGTCAGGATCTGCTTTGTTGGCGTTCGTTTATGTGCTAGAAGTGTGATTTCCAGCCTGTTCCTCCATACAATGGCAGTGAATGGAGAGAGGAAAAAAACACAAAATTCTCCAATCTCCTCTACCGGAGCAACAGATAACAGAGAATCACTGATTTGGGGGTTATATCATCACTACCAAAGTTCAACATCACTTTAAGAAAAAGCTATGCGGAATGTTACTAGTTTTGGAGGCTGACTTTTTAAGAACTCACATGAGGAGAAAAATATGAAAGACTTAAATAAAATATGGCTTATTTCCAGGAATTGAAAACATTATTTATTCTGTTCTACAGCTCTCCTGCTGAGACAAAAGTCAAAATTGTATGCCTAATTCTGAGAAATATTTTTAATACTGCTTTGAAGGAGCACCATGTAGAACATCTGGCAAACTTTGTCCTTGTACGTAACATTAAGGGCAAACTTTGCGAGAGCATATGGTTCCATGATTAGAAAGTTTGTCTGACTAACTTTCTCCTTCCTCCATGCTGTGACCAAAGTGTGTGTGTGTGTGTGTGTGTGTGTGTTAACCTGGAGAGAGCAGTCTGTTGACTCGTGGTGCTAACCTTATGCGTGTGTGCGCGTGTGTATGCATATGTTTGCGTGAGCCAAAGTATGTGTGAGTGTGTGTGTGTATGTGTGTGTGTGACATCCACAGCCTTCCAGTGTGAGTGTGAGGGTCTTGAGGAGTGTTTCATTACCGGTAACAGTGGTGGAGGAAATCTATACGCAGCACCACTGTTAAAGCTCCCTGCTAGGAAAAAAAAGAAAAAAAGAAAAAACACAACTATGCTGGTTTGGAAGAAAGAGTAAGAGGACGACAATGGTACCATTCTGGCTACTTCAAAATGAATTCAAAAATATATATTGAATTTATTGGTTAGATTTTGTTTAGGGTGATCTGTTTTCCTCAATATTCGGGGTTCCTTGATATTTTCCTCGAATGTCAGCAATTTGGCAATAATTTAAAGGACAATTTAAAGGAATTGTTATTTATTCCTAGATTTATTTATTATGTACTTTTTCAGTTATGACTGACTGTCAAACTAGATAATAAAAGAAAGTTCTATGGCATTCATTCTCTGTATGTATTTGTTCATGTTTTACAAAGGGTTTAACCTGAGCCAGGTCATACAACAATGATAGCAATCATATCACATCCATACAGGGTTAGTAGTACACAGCTGTTAAACAAATAATAATAATATATATATTTTTTTTTTTAATGGACTGGTTTCGGATCAGTACTCGGTATAGGCCGATACGCAAGTTCAGGTATCGGAATCGTATCGGGAAGGAAAAAATGGTATCGGAACATCTCTACCCAAAGGACAAACCTAGCAAAGCACCGTGCATTAGGCTAATAGGTAAGCTAAACGTATCTACTGAGAAGTGTCGCCACTTACCAGTCTCGCTTTGACAAATCTTTCTCCCACTGAAGGTTACATGTCCCACAATGACAAGTAAGGAGGTCGGTAGCAAGTTTACTAGTTTAACAAGTTTACTCGCTCGCTTCATCGATTCCACCATTACGGGAAAAAAAAAATTCAGCTGTGGGAGGGGGAGAGTGCTGCTCTCAAACAGCGATGGAGGAGACAAGCTAGTTTTAAAAAAATTAAAAGCTACTGAATGGAGCGGGAGGAGCTTTGTTCCGGAGCGGAATTTGACTACAAGCTTTAGAAAAGAGGTGAAAACAGCAACACAGCTGGCTGCTATGTGGATATTGGTTTATATCATTATGTAGCAATGAAATCTCCACTTTAAGACAATTCTGTCATGTGCAGGTCACAACTGGTACTTATAAATGGCCATATTTGCCATCCAAATAATCACTGGCCCCTGTTTGATAAGAATTTGTCTGAAACTAAAAATATTCTATTGTTAAATATGACTTTATGCAGAATAATATAACTGCCTATATTGTAGGTTGCGAGATAACAGTGGGGTGAGGGAAAACTATGATCAAAACAGTCATTGTACCAGCGTCTAGAGAGTGAAATAACAGTCAAATGTAACTATTCCTCTTATTGCTGGGAAGCCCCTGGAATCCCCTCAAGGACCCCTGGAGGTCCCTGGAGTCCAGTCTGGGAGAGAATAGTGTGAAACGGAACTTCTAACATAAGCAGTTGTAAGAATGTCATCTTGTGAAGAGCTTTCCTTTCGCTGGGGAAATTGGTATTAGAGCTTTACTCTATTAAATAGCACAGAGGGAGAAAAGATAAGAAAGGAAAACAGCAAAGCATCACCACATCTAGCAATGGTGCCAAGTTTACCAGTGATGCTGACCACCTATGCAGCAACAGTGTCATGAGGTAAATGGTAAAGTGTTGTGTTCTTTGAAAATGCCTGCCTGTTATCCAATTTTCCATTGGTTCTCCCTTATTTTAACCCGTTTGTTTGGAATAAATAGAAGAAGAACTGGGTTGTTAGCATGAGCAGTGATAGCCACCATGGCTGAATAGACAAAGATAAGAGCGCCACCTACAGAAACTCAAACTGACTTGCAGGAGGTTTCAGCGAGAACCAAAGCCGTGGAAAACTGGCAGAGGCTAGTCGAAGTGTTTACAGTTGAGTTAATCTGTTTCAGCCGATGTCAGTTAGCTGTTTAAAGGTAGCGAATGCTAAATTTTCTTCACTGCTAAAGGTAGGCTAAACCAGAGGTTCTCAGTTGTTTTTCAGCCAAGGAGCCCTTACAAGATAGAGAATATACCGGGGACCCGCTCATTCTGATTTGTGATTTTGGGCTATATAAATAAAAACTGACTTGACTTGACATGTATGTCCCTAGGAATAATCTGACGTAGCCTGTTATTTACACTTCTATAGTCTTAGTTATGTGAAAGAACAACACAAGAGAAATGTATTAGAAAGATATTAGATATGTATTAAAAATATTTGCACCATCTCAACACAGAATACCCATAAAACAATCAATCAATTACAATTTACAATTACAATTTCACATTTGGCAGACGCTTTTATCCAAAGCGACTTACACATGAGATTTGCATACAACACAAGCAAGTTTCTAGCTGCAAGTAACACTGTACCTAAACAAAATATCAAAGGGAAATGGAGAGAGCTTATTTGAAGTGCATTTCAGAACATACACACACACACACACACACACACAAACTGAACACATGCCTACATTGCAACATATGTATCAAGTAGATTGCAAACCATCTGCAACATTGCTACAATCCCAAACCACTACTTTGTTTTGGCAGCCAGCTCTGGACACTATTGGAGTGATGTGAAGCAGTCCATGAAGCTGATTGCTTCTCTCTGCAAGTGAAGACACACATAACAAACTAAATCAATAAATGCAACATATCTGACATCTCTGTTGCTCACACACAAAGCCACACAGAGAGAGAGAGACATAGACAGAGAGAGAAAGAGAGACAGACAGAGAGAAAGACTCTTACCATTCATGTGAGATATGGGCCCGTCTCTCGCTGCACAACTTCTCCATCCTCTGAGAAGTAGATGAGAGGCATACAGGTAGGTCCTTCTCCACTTCCATCCAAGCCCTGTACTTGGTCTTCATGGAGGTCAGCGCTGAGAATGATGACTCGCACAGGTATGTGGTTTGGAAAATGGGAGCAACACCTGCATGGCAACAGCAGCGAGTTCCGGATACTCCCGTTCAACCGAAGGCCAAAAGTCCACATGCCCCCCTTGGCCGAACCGGATTCTCAGCGTCCCGTCGCATGCCAGGTCCAGCAGCTCCTCCTCTTGCTTTTCCACTGAGACCCCGCGCCGATGTACGGGCAACGAAGGGGTCGCTCACCCAGTCCCAGGCATCGGTGTCAACGTCCGTGAAATAGTCAGTGAAATAGTCACCAAGGGAGGCAAGATGCGAACCGATTGTATTTTTCACAGTCTCAGCTGGTATTTGGTTTGTGTCCAAAAATATTGGAGATACTCCTCATCGTATTTCCTTTTACTTTTGTTTTTCATTTACTTCATTTGTAGCCGTAACTGGTCGTTTTAAAAATCTGTCCATCTTCGTAGCATGCTAGCAGCCGGAGGTGCTCTCTGACTGACGTAGCCTACCAGTTATCGTTGTTTCCACGGTAACAGGTGACGTGCTTTACTTTTAAATTTATAGATACGTTAGATTAGAACGTAATCTATGAACTATTTTAGATTTAAAAATTAAAATATTATTCGTTGAACTATGAAGCCTTTTGTAAAAAAAAAAAAAACTTTTTTATATCATGATAATTTAAATGAATGAATCTGAAAACTTTTCACGGACCCCTTGGCAGAGTGCCACGGACCCCTGGGGGGCCCTGGACCCCACTTTGAGAACCACTGGGCTAAACTGTTAGTTTATAGCATTTAATGGGTTATATTACGTTAAAGGTACCTGATGATGCTTACCAGCTAGGTTTGCTATAGAGTAGAAGAGCTAGCGAGAGAAGCACAATCTTTGATAAAGCTACAAGCCTCGTCGTTAACATTAGCTTTCTGTTGAGCTTTGTCAGTTTTTTAACAGATTCATCTGCATAGTTCTCAAGCAAGTGTGACAGACTTTACGGCCTTAAAGCCCAGACTTGCGTTGTCACCATAGCAACTAAGCCTTAAAATTACATAGTCGCCATTTTATGGTGTACTAGCCAAATTAGCTATATGGCAAACAGTGGAAAGACCGATCTATCCATTCAAGTTCTGTGGTTTCATTCATATATTTCTCCTTCATACGTCTTTGTGTTGCAATTGTCGGCTGCATTATGCTTGATGCCAAACCATTTGTTCCTACTCTTATTTATATGCCTATTTTCTCTTTGCTCTATCCTGTTAACAACCCAATTGCTCCGTGGGGATTCTTAAAGTTTAATCTAAAGTAATATGTATGTGTGTGTGTGTGTGTGTGTGATGGAGAAGACTAACAGGAGAGGAAGGGACAGGAGAGGAGGGCAGAAACCGGAGGTGAGAGGGGAAGCCTGGAGAGGAGAGGGCAGGGAAGGAAAAGGCAAGGCCAGGTCAGGAGAGGTTGTTGCGAGGTGGCAAAGTGACGACAGGTCACTCCGCATTATACTCCCATCAGGCAACAGGAAACAGAGGGAGGAGGAGAAGAACAGGTTGCTGTGTTTCACAGTCCCACCAGGTGACTGAGGGGCGGTGAGGAGAAAAGGTGAAGACAGCCTTTTCTCATATTCTTAGCGGGTGACAAAGGCTGTGTTTCCATCCAAGATTTTTTTTTTGTGTGTGTTTGTGAGGGCTGAAAGGAAACTGAAGATTTTGGTAAAAATTATGACATTATGGTCCAAATGTTTTTACACTTTCTTGAGGCAGGAAAGCTTTTGTTGTCCATGAGTAATTGATGTCTAGTGATGGAAATTCACGTTATAATTTTTCAACATTTCCAGAGTTGAAATTGAAATTGAAATTAGCGTGAACCTTACAAAAAAAGTCACGTGAAAACTCTCGTGAATTGAAAAATTGACATTTTCACCTGGGAATTATTAAGCTTTGACATGTGAAACAAATATTGACATATCTAATGGCAGGTTAAAATGTGAAAAAAAAAGTTCACATGTGAAAAAAACCCAGACTTCATCTAGAAATGTATTCTTTTTTTTTTTTTTACATCTGATGTAAAAACTTTTTCGTGTGATGAATTCCACTTAAGAAGCTTTGTTCACATGTGAAAACCACGTGTCCAGAAAGCACACGTGCTTTGAATTCACACGTGGGTTTTCACATGTTAATTTCTTTCTGGATGAAAATGAGAGACACAGTAGGAGAGGATAGAAGATAGAAGAAGAGATGAGATAGGGAGAGGGGGAAAAAAGCAAGGCACCGCATGAGAGAGGTAGAAGGTGAGATGAAAGGAAGACAGGGCTGAATAGGAGAGGGGAAGAGAGGAGAAACGACAAAGCAAGGAGCTGAGGATTTCTCTGTTTTCCTTCCTCTCATCAGGAGGCAGAAGGTATTGGAGAAGAAAAGAGAGAGGGGGATATGAGGGAAAAGACGAGAAAAAACACAGAGACAACAGCGGGAGATGAGAAGAGAGGAAAACAAAGCGGAAAAGGTGAGAACTCGACTGCTCGGACGGTAAAGGACACGAGAGGAGAGGAGAGGAGAAAAAAGTAATGAGAGGAAAAAGAGTCTTGGAGAGGAGGAGGGACAAAAAAGGGGGGGGGGGGGTGGCACTGTGAAAGAGAAGAGAAAGGGAGAGGAAAGGAGAGGAGACACGACCAGAGGAGAAAAGGTGAGCGCAGGCGGCTGTCTTTCCCCATTGCCAGCAGATGACAGAGGACACAGTAGGAGCAGACAGGTTCATAACACCTGACAACTGAACAGCTGGTACATTTCAATGGGGGGGGGGGGGGGGGAGCAATGAATCATATGGTCGTCTTCTTCCCCCTGTCCTGCCTTCACCTGTCTCCCCTCGTCTCGTCCCGCCTTCTCCAGGAGAAGGAAATTCCCTTGTCTTCTCTTGTTTGGTCTCTTGTCTTCCCCATTTGTTCTCTCTCATCTTCTGCCTCAACCTCTAACATCATCCCCCCCTTTTCCCCCCCTCTCCTCATCACTCCTCTAGTTCACATCACTGTTATACGTCGTCTTCTCTCTCTCTCTCAGTCTCCCCCTCTCCTCTGCCTCCCCTTCATCTCTTCTCCTTTGTTGTTCATCTCCTCTCTTCTCCTTTCTATCATCGAGTATAGGTAGGTGTGTGTGTGTGTGTGTGTGTGTGTGTGTCCTCTGTGATTAAAGTCGGTGCCAATCTTGTCGCAGTATGCCACCACTGCCTGCTGTCACCTGTCTTGCTCTAATGGATGGTGCCAGTGTGTGTGTGTGTGTGTGTGTGTGTGTGTGTGTGTTTGAGAGAGAGAGAACAGAGTGAGTGTGTGTGCCTCAGCATGTGCACATGTGATTTTATGTGCGGGCGTGCACGTGTATGCTTGCATCTATTAGTGTACATGCACTTGCAGAAGCATGTGTGCTAATACCTGTGTGTGTGTGTAGATGTGACAAAACACTAATTCATTTGCTGGCACACCAAATGTAACAAATGATACTCACAATACTGCTAACAATTACAGCTAAAACAGCCAGACCCTGATAGCCTAAAGGCATACTGATATACTTGCCGTGGCTTGTAAACAAAACTTTCAAAGTTGATTACCGTATTTCCTCTAATATTGGCCCTGGCCTTTATTTACCTCAGCTGCAGAGGGTACCAGGCCTTTATTGGAAGCAGGCTTATATTAGAGACAGGCCTTTATTTCTAATTCCCTCTGTTTGATGAGTATATTTGCTCATATTTTAGTATGAAGCCTCCTTGTTTTCTGATCTGCTTCTGTTGGGGTTCGTTAGGTAGCCGTTTTTTTGTTACTGCAACGCATTACCGATAATTACGGTAATCGACGACGGCACGCTCCAGAGACTTCCGCCAGCCGAGCCGTCTTGTGGCATACTGCCATCTTGTGGCGCTTGTACGTTACTACAAACTACAGTTACATTATATAACAGGCACCAGGAGTTTACCGGTATCCACCGTTGTTTTTTCCTTTGTTTTTTGGGCCGGCCTTTATTTGTTTGTTGTTGTTATCGGAGACCCGGCTTTTAACTGACTACCAGCCACTATTAGAGGAAATACGGTACTCCTCCCTAGCTCAACAAGATGCAAAGCACACGCTCCCTGAATGCTGTCAGAACGGTACAAAAACGCATAGAGTGAGGTGAAACACCAAGCAGACAAGCCTCATTCCAAAACACAGTGAATCTAGAGTTGGCTTTCACCTGTTGGAGAGTATTGAAGGAGAAGATAGGGATGAAGAGCAACACAGAGTTGTTTTCTGTTGGACAGGTAGGTGCCAGTTAGCTTACCTAGCTAGCTAGCTTTTTTTTTTTTTTTTTTTTTTATCTTGACCCTCCCCGGAGCTACAAATATTTTTCCTTGAGCCTCCCTGAGTGACTGGGGAAAAATGCATGACCCTCCCTCCATCATAAATAACCATATTCACACCAAAGGTAGGTAGTATTGGAGAAAATAAAAAGCAAAGGCTGACCTTTTCCAACCATACATGTTGATTGTCAAATTATGAATTGACAAAATGAAATTAGAACTGATGACTTTTTTAAATAATATTTTTTAGAATATAATAGGCCCTGATGGTTCCCCTCGTGGTGCGCGTGCATTCACCGCTTAGCCAACGTGCACTCTGGGTATGACAGCCGCTGAGAATCTGTAACGCAATGAAAGATAAACGTGGAATTTGGAGGGGCTGGTGTATTTCTTGTAGGGACTATGAAGAATATGTACCCAGGCAGGACACAAACCCATGTGGGTATTGTGGCTGTCCACCGGGAGCACATCTCCGTACTACTGATGAGTCAGCGGCATCGGCTACATCCACTTCTTCCGGCAACGATACCAAGTTTAGTGAGTCCCGTCACCATACAGCAGTAAAACACGTATTTTGGAGAGAAAAACATGTTTAAAATAAATACAAAATACAACCATTTAAAGTTGTATGTCCCTCCCTTAAAGCCAAAATAAAAAACGTAAGTCCCTCCCCAGTGCTTAAAAAATTATTTGATAGGATCACTTTTGGATGGGTTTATGCTATTTCAAAGGGGAAAATCCTGCTCAGTATGCCTTTAATTTCCCCAAAATGGAGCCAGAAACAGGAAAAAAGCTCAACTGGAAAAGCCACTGAACTGCTAACTGTATTAATAAATGGAGGGAAAAAGAAAGAGAAAGCCTAAAGAAAAAAAAAAAACCCTCCAAAATGTTAAATCTTAACAAGGCTTTGATAGTCCCTGAAAAGACCCAAAATGTTACCTAGACAAAAAAAAAGGAGCCGAAAAGCTTAAAAGGTCCAGTGTGAAATTCTTGATCATCTCTCACTCCTGGCAGAGGAAAGGCAATGCTGAGCGGATTCTAATTCAAAGGATTACAGTAAAAAAAAAAAAAAAATTGACAAAGATGTGACACAATCAAAGACTTGCACTGCAATACTCCAAACATCTTGTTCATGCTTTTTTCATTCCTTCTTCTTTTTATTATTTTTTACCGTCCCTAAGCGCATGTTTTTATCAAAAACCAAAACCATTCATCATATTCTGATTATGCATTTGCCATATCCTTTACGACTGCAAATCTTTTCATCATAGAGACATCTGTCACCGAAAAGCTATGTTATTTGGAATTCTAAATCAGAGGCACAAGGTTTACGACAGATACTGATGATGTTTTTTTTATTTTTTATTTTATTTATCAAAACCTTTCTGAACCTTTTCATCGTATTCTGATTTCATGTTAATCACAACCATTGTGATTTTGAAATATATTCATAGTAGAACATCTGTCATTGACGCTTTCCTGATTATTCTCCACTATGCCACAAACCTCATTCTGAATACATAGTGAAAACTTCTCATCATCATATTCATTGTATTTTTGTACTCATTCAAATGAAAATCCCCCGTTCAGTCCCTGCAACAGTCAATGCATGCCCATCAACAACAAGGTGTCCTGACCAAGTGTCCTTGTAGCAACTGATAATGTACTAACTGCTGGATAATGTAACAACTTAGCAAAAGTAATAAAAATGTAATAAAACCAGTTAACATGATAAATTGCTGGCTAATGCAATCACATCACATTATAACAGGGGATTATTACTTTATTACTTTGTAAGGGTTATAACATTTTTAACCGATGATGTAATAATTATAAATGTCTAATGCAATAACTTGAGTATTGCATTATCCCGTGAGTAATAGTTAATTGGTAACACTTTACAATAAGGGTCACTAAGTTAAGGGTTAGTTAATGCTTAATAAGGGCTAGTTAATGCATAATAAAGGTTAGTTAATGTATAATAAGCATTAACTAACCCTTAACAGTTAACTAATGTGTAATTTACTAATGGTGTTCATGTTAACTAAGGTAATAATTTATACATTATTTAATAGTTT